>NC_056743.1:1123601780-1123664280 GCF_019279795.1 Protopterus annectens
TCAGTAAAACTCTAAAAAGAACAGCATGACTAAATAAGCATTTGTTCATGCTCAGTGTTGTCTGGTACTGAACTGAACTACAGTAATAGTAACTAAAGATGTCTGTTCAGTAAAATAACACTATATAGAGTAGTTTGTGACTAGAAATTAAGACAGTAATTTTTCAGTACATTCTATATGTTATGTTACACATGGTTTATTGGTTTCAAGCAATACATTTCCCTTCATGGTCTTCCTTATGTAAGCTATTAGTTGTGCTGCTTAGGAAAATTAGGCACTGAAATTAGTTCTTCATGGAAACTTTCTGCTACTGTGTTAACATGGTATTATAAGAAATACTGCAGCATTCGTTGTATAGAAATATTTCCATCTTAAAGTCTGTTTTCTTCTTGCCACATCACATTGCATTTTCATCTTATTTTTACAAATGCTATGAGCTCATCTAAGTTGCATGAATGTTGACCTGCTGAAAACAGAGGCTTTCAATAATGTAAAGCTTTGTACTATATAAGGCTATGTACTTTAAATATATTATTGAACTCTTTCGTGAATGCCTTTTATCTACATTCATGGAGCTTTGAAGTTGTTTACAATGGAAAAAGAGAATACATTGTTTCAAACAACACACTAAAAAGACTGAAAAAAACATGGCTAGTAGGAATCCCTGCCTCATTTTCAAAATGTTGTCTAATTATGTGATCTGTTTAGAACCACTGTTTTAAGTTCACAAATGAAGGAATAAATCCAGAACTACAGGATAACATTTGTAAGCAGTTCATAGCCTTTATAGTGTATTTTAAATTGTTAAATCTGTACTGATCACACAGCTCTCAGCTGTTCCTGAATTTCCTGAGCTTCCCTGAATTTGATGTTCCTCCAAAGTTTTGGATTTTCTGGTGAATCACAGAGGATGACAGTCAGTTAATAATGACAGACATTACAGTTTCATACTTCTTATTTTAAAGAAAATTCACGTTAATGTACATTCTGTTGTTATATTTGAACTGGGGTAATATTTAAAAACTGGCCTTGAATTTGAACCTTTCCCCATTATTATTTTTGGCTTTGTCCCTGATTATTAACCAAAGAAGTTGAGAGCTGTGACTGTAGCACACAGTTCTAGGCACTGTATACTCTGCATATATGGTAGAAGTTGTTTACAGTAAAAATTTGTAATCCAAAAGAAAGTCAGTCTAAGAATTAAAAACTGAGAGAAAGCAACAGACAAAAGCAAATGAAAAAGATATATTGCTACTAACAGTTACATAATAAAGGATACCATCTAAATGAAAAAAAAATATTAAATGAAAACCTCTCGTTATAAAGGAATTGGACTGCTCTGCTTAATTTTCTTCTGCTTTATATATGAATTTGGGAATAATATTGATCTTTAATACATGGTAAAATTAATTTATTTACTGTATTTGATAGAGCATATAACCCCCATAACTTTAAAGGTTAAAAGTGACTAATACATTGCCTCCAGGATATGTTGCATTAAAATTGATTTGGGGCTAGTATAAATCAAATTCAGACAAAATATGATATGAAATAGATTATTTGAATTATCTTAATTCTCTTCTGATTTATATTATGAAATGCTATATTTATGTGAATTAGACAGACTATACAGTATGAAATATATGAATGCATCTTTGCAGCATTTTTGCTACTTTTGTTTTATTTGCTTATCTGCTTGTTTATTTGTTTATGTTCCTTGCTGGGTTGCCTGGCTGTGCTATGCCCATTTAGGGTGCGGGCTTGTGGGGAAAGTTTCAACAATGGAAATATTGTATTTATATCATGTAGTGTTATAAAATCAGATAAATGGCAACACAATGGCACAGCTAAGAATGTAAAACTGAAAATGAAGAATATATCTACAAAATACAATGGTAAGCATAAAAAATTAAGCAACTTGGAGAAAAAATAATTTTTTTTAATTATTTTTTTTATTGATTAACTATGTAAATGAACTGTTCATTACACACCCTTTTCAATCATAACCAGAGTCAGAAGGATAAGTACAAAAGTAATGTGTATGAGCACATCAGAGTAGTCAATCAATGTTTTAGGGAGGGGTCCGAGGGGAACAGGAATAGTGACAGATTAGGCTTAAATTGCATGCCATGAAGCTGCGAGGCACACATTTTAACCACTGAGCGAATGTACTACTCAACTGAAAGTCTAGAGATCAATCATATTTGAAGTCTGACTACAATAAGTTCAGCAGTGAATGAAAAATGTTTTCAATCTAGGTGAGAAAACTCTTACACTTGTAATTATAGCAGTAAATCAACAGATTATCAAGTAATATGGGGTACATGCCGAATCAGTACCATGAATGGGAAACTAATTAAATGTAGACAAAGGATGGTGAAATATCAAGCAGCAGTGAGAAACTGCAATTAAAGTCAGAAATAAGATAGATAAGGTAATTATGCAAGGTAATATGTCAGTATTGCATAGTCTAATTAGTTTGTTTTGTGACAGACTACACTGTAAAATAACACTAACCACTTAAAGTGATGCAGAGATATTACTGGTACATAAAAGATAAAGATATGATGCAAAACAAGTTTTTTTTTTTTTTTTGACTGCATTGTTCCTTTAAGGTTATTTAACACAGCATTAAGCATTAAAGCCCTGCACAGCAATCTGACCTGAGCACACACTGTTTATTGTACTTGGGTCAAGACAGATTTATGATTCAAACCTGGGCTGTTTGTGCTGCAATAGATCTAGTATATCTGGAAAGCAGTAGAAGAGATCCTGCTTTCCCCTTTAGCTGCTGAACTAATCAGTCTGCTGATGTAATGCTGTATCTGTTAAAAGCAGACATTATGGGAAAAATCTAGTGTCAGACTGTCAGTAACCAGAATCCTTGCTGAGGTAGCCTCATGTAAGATCCAATAAAATGTTACTGGGAGCTTTCAATAATTCATAAATACAGAAAGAGAACAGCATTTGCTTCTAGGGAAATTGATAATATCTGAAAAATCTGGAGATTGAGTAGAAAGACGTATTACCTCATAGCAATGTAGTGAATAGATGATGTACGCTATCCATCCAGGTGATTCAACTGCAGACTCTGTCAGAATTAAGAATGGTCTATAAATATGTATGACAAAATTCATGGAATTGGAACTGGATGTTGAGTGCTTTACAATGCATAATATGTTCAACATATCTACAGTATAAATTTGGACATTTTTTGAGTCTTTTTCAATTGCTGCCTATCGACCATCACAACTTTCTTTAGTCTATCAGCCATCATGGGTGGGTCATTTCCTTCCCTATCCCTTCCACACAAGCACCTAGTACAGTGCCAGAGAATGATATGCAATAGGCTATCCATGAAGAATTTCCCCTTACCTCAACAAGGGCAGTAGTATTCAAGCAGCCCTTCCCCCAACAGTATTAGCATTAGCCTCTCCAACCTCCACTTCCATTAGGAGTGTGTGCCTTCAGATGTGTGTAAAACTGTTCCTCCCCCACAGACAGGCAAGTGGATTACACCATTTTAATCTTCCCTACCTGACTTTTCAGTCTACCGGGGTCTACTAATCACACCCAGTTGACTGAGGTACAATAAGTGCTCCAACCCTCTTTGCCATGAAGCTAAGTTATATCATTACATTAAAGCAAACTCCCTGGTGCATTGTATACTTTGCTGCTGATTGTTTTAAACTAATGAAAATGCCATCATTAATTCAATTTCTTACAAAGCTTGTGCCTTATCCTGCTATAAAGCCACTGCATATCTTAAAGTGCATGTAGAGGAGGAAACAAATCTAAAATCTCATAAACAGGGTATTAATTCTTTGTTGTTTTTTTCAATATTTAGCATTTCAGACAAGAACAAACTGTTCAACTGGTATTCTCATAAAGCCTCTGTAGCCTCTGTAGGCTCATATAGTCAAAGATTAATGGTAACGTGCCTAGCTCTGATAAAAGATTAAAATGTTCCACAAGGACAGTTAGCCTAATACTTATAAACCTATTTACCCATAAAATAATGTGGCTTATACAGACAGTCAGGATTTTTGCAGTCAAAAGACCTAAAAAAGTTGGCCCACTGATGCAGAGGAAAGACATCTACCTGCACTGCCCATGATTTGGTTTAACTAACATTTTGGAAGCAAGAGGGTCATTAACCAATAAGCATTCAAAGGACAGCCGTTTTATTCTGCAACAGTGTATGGGTTTCCTTTACAACAGTAGTGGACACAACTGTGTTGCACACACTGCATGCAGACATTAGGGAACAACTACAAAAAACAATAGTCTCTTACCTTGGCATTTACATGGACTTTACATCCTTATTTCTTGTCCCTCCCCACCACTGCCCAAGGCACTTTTACCTGCCAAGCAGAATTTTGCTTAATGTGGTGGACAGAATGAAAGAATGGACTAATAAGACATATGGCTGTACAGTCAGTCAGATGATCAAGTAAAGGATGTGGCCCCATAACCCATGTTAAGTAAAACAGTCACATTCACATGTGCTTTAATCAGAAAAATTCTCAGCTGCGAAACAGAACCTATTTTAGCCTCACAGTGAACTGATGGGTAATTCTACTTCCTCATAATTATGTTTAAAGGATGAGAGTAATTTCTTAAAGTACAAATTATTTAATGGCTAATTGCTGAGTTAGTGATTAAATTGTACCAACTTTGTCTATGACTCTGGGAAGCTTATAAGGATGTGTGTTATAGTCCCACTTTAGGTGTTTGGATTCATTTTCTAAAGCTCATGCTGTAGTACGGGTGGGGGGGGGGGTTGCTGTAATGCCATCAAACCATGTAATAGTTAAAAACTATTTCAAAGCAAACTCCAGCCTATTGAGCAATAGTTTGTCAATATTCAATGCTCCTACTAACCCAGAATTCATAGCAACCTATACAGAATTATTCTCAGAGACCCTGTACAACCATGTACATGGCTGTATAGAGACTGCTATACTTACTAGAAGAAAGCCCATAACAAACTTTAAAAACAAACCACACTGGTGGGTGAAATCCTAACCTTACTAGGGTATATAAGTAGGAAAAGTCATGGATAAATTAGGAACAGCAACTCCCATAATGATAGGTGCTCTCTCGTTAAAATAAACAAGAAACTAAGAGGACTAATTAAGTCCAATAAGACTAGTTATGAGGTCTAGATAGCCTTACAGGCTAAAGACAACCATAAGGCCTTCTACAGATATATCCAAAACCTCAAAAGCAGCACATATCAGTGTGGTGAACTGTTGGTCAGTGGTGCCACTTTCACTGAGCAGAGTGACATAATGAATTTGCTTGTTGACAAATTAATCTCAAACTTCACCCCTCACTCCCTGCTGCCTCCACCCATGAAATACCTACTAGCATAATAACCCCCTCCTCCCAACTCTTCACAGAGTGCAGGTTCTGGCAGTGTTTGATAAGGCCAAAAACACAGCCTCGGTGGGTCCAGGCAATGTTCCAGGATGCCTCCTAAATTGCTTGAAAGATGACCTATCAGAACTGCTTGAGTAACTTTTAACAATAGCCTCAACACCACAAGAATGGAAGATTGTAACTGTTATCCCATTCATCAAACAACCCTCATAAACTACAGACCTATTAGTCTTACTAGTCTAATATCCAAAGTCATGGAAGGAATTATCAAGGAAATGATTAACAATCACACAGATAGCCTTCAGACACTGGACCCAACCCATTTTGGCTGTGTCAAGGGAAGATCATGTCTAGCAAACATGGCAGATTTCTTTAAAAAGGTCATTAAGGCAATGGATGGGATGAAAACTGTGTATACTGCCTACCTGGATGTGGATAAACAATTCAATACAATATCCCACTCTGATATATTTGTCAAACTCACCAAACTGAGCATAAACCCCCTACATAAGTTGCTTCATTGCCAACTGGCTCACAGACAGGACCCAGGAAGTCAGGATATTAAAACCACCTACACTAAGAGACCAGTCACCAGTGGGGTACCTCACAGATCCGTGCTGCAGCTCCTCCTACACAGCATCTTCTTCTGAGAGGTAAAAGCTAATGCCAAGGGCCTTTGGCTTACTGAGTTTGCAAATTCCTCCCATGACACGAACATCTTGCAAGAAGGTCTAACACAGACAAATGACTGGTGCCAAAGTCAAAAATTACAATTCAATGCCAAGAAATGCATTATAGTTCCTTTTGAGAAAACTGTCACCGAGGCTAATAACTCCATCGATAAGAAACCCACTACTTGACCAGGAGTAAGGGATCTGGGAACACATGTTGAAAGCAATCTGGGCTTTGATCAGCATGTGGCCAAGGTAGTAAGAAAATCATTCTATACTGTCCAAGTGGGGTATGGTATCCAGGTCAAAGGAAGCCATAGTATCACTTTATTGGGTCCTTATCAGACCCATTCTTGTGTATAATTCCCTCTTCAGCATGTAGCTGACCAGATACATGCAATAGTTGGAATGTCCATAATGGTTCTTTACCAGCAGAATGCAAGATTTAAGCACATTGTCTTATACTGATCACTTTAAAGCCTTATCTCTATACTTGGTCTTTTACAGGTTACTGAGAGGCAATCTATGTCTGGCATGCTAGGCATCCTCAGATTCACCTCTGAGGGACCTTTTGCATATTCACAAAATGAACAGTATCAGAACCACTAAATCCAAAGATTTATATTTTGCTTGACATATTGGCAGGATAGATATGTGTCTCACAGCATCCCCATAGTCTGGAACATTCTCCCTATCCATGTGAAGCAGAGACCATCACTAGCCCTATTTAATCATAGCCTTCACCAATGGATGGGAAATCAGAAATTTAATATGGTTCTTGCCCCTATGTCTCTGATAGGCAGAGGCAGACAGTAATACCTAAACTAATATCCCCCCATATAACATCTAGGAAAACTTCCTAACATAATCCTCTTCTAATAAATGCTCATGATATATAGGGACACAATTGGGTTGAGGTGCATGGCTAGACTCATAAAAGTGCTGGTGATTGTTATCCTAATATATACCTATGAACCTATGATATTTCCTTTACGTAAACTGGTATGCCACATTTCCTTTAATTTCTGGCAAAATTATACCCTTCCTTATTTTAATACCTTGGTTAAAAGTTTATAGTCAATGGAAGATTTTCTCTTAGTAGCATGGATCGTCATTGCTAGAGGAGATGAGTTTAAGCATATTACTGACAATCCAAGAGTGGATAAATTCCAGGTAATGAGAAAAGGAGTTAAGAGAACAAACAGAATCCTGAGGGAACAAGAGGTATAGCTGTGCAACAGCATAGCAATGATATTGCAGATTTCTCAAAGAAATAATGTCTTTTAGTAGCAGTAAATAGATAGGGCGGCCATGGTGGTGCAGTGGTTAGCATTGCCGCCTCACAGCAAGAGGTTCTCCGGTTCGATCCTTGGCTGGGGTGCCTTCTGTGCGGAGTCTGCATGTCCTCCCTGTGGTCACGTGGGTTTCCTCCGGGTGCTCCGGTTTCCTCCCACATCCCAAAGACATGCTGCAGGTGGATTGGACACTCTAAACTGGCCCTAGGTGTGAGTGTGCCTTCTGTGGAAGGTTGGGCGCCGAGCTGGCAACTCGACACCGTAAAACTCCACTGCCATTCAATGTGCAGACAAGGTGATCCGCTGTGGCGACCCCTAACCGGGAAAAGCCGAAAGAAGAAGAAGAAGAAGAAGCAGCAGTAAATAGATGGTGGACCATGAATATAGCCTTGTGGAAGTTCACAAAATAGTAGAAGAATTCATACCCGAAACAGCCCTCTGGGCTCTTAAAATTATCCCCTAGTCCCCTTTTAACTTAGTTCTTTAACTGGCAAAAAATGAGCTGAAAATAAAAAGCTAGAACATTTAGCCTATACTTTTCAAAAAATACATTCACTATACAATACTGAATACCTGTATGTAAATGTATTATACTATTGATACATAAATTATTTTTACTAGATACATCAGAATCCTTGTTAGGATGTTTCGCTTAAAATTCTTTGTTTTCTTTTTTAACTTTTTCTTCCATAAAATGATTGATAGAATCACAAATAAAATGTATCAGAT
Source organism: Protopterus annectens (assembly GCF_019279795.1). Taxonomy (NCBI): domain Eukaryota; kingdom Metazoa; phylum Chordata; order Ceratodontiformes; family Protopteridae; genus Protopterus; species Protopterus annectens. The sequence goes on from NC_056743.1 coordinate 1,123,609,861, forward strand.
TTTTAATCAAAGAACACAGTTTTTCTTTTCTAGAAAAATAAAATTAAATCAGCCAGATAGCCATAAGTCCCCAAAAACTATTATAAACATTCTTTTAATGAAATACTTTTTTTTTACCTAATTCAATTCCACATCCAAATACACTATACTGTTTTACTGATCTATTACTTTAAGAATCTGTAGTATTATTTAATTCATTAATAAATTTATCAGAATCAAACATATCACCCTGACAGATTACAAATAAGTCATCTATGCAGCTTCAATAGAAAATAACTTTAGGAAAAAGTGCCCATGTTGTACAAATCCACTCACCCTTACAATTAAATTTTCAAATAGCACAGCTAAAGCTGTTTTGCTTTTCTAAAAAGTAAACAAAAATTAAATCATCCAAAAATCTTGAAAAAACACAAACTGTTCTGACCATTCTTTTAATCAAATACAATTTTTTACTGAATTCAATTCCATATCCAGATACATTACACTATTTTTGCTGATCTATAAATTTAGAAACTGTAGTATTATTCAGTTTATTCATAAAATTGGCAGACTCAAACATATTGCCCTCCTATTTAGCAAATAAGTCATTGATACAAATGCGATTAAAAAATCACTTTAAGTAAAAGTTCCCATGTTGTAAAAACATCCATTCTCTCAATGTGCTAAAACTAAATTTGCAAATCATGGGACAAAACTGCACCCATAGTATCGTCAACACTCTGTCTATAATATTTTTTCTCTAAAAGAAAATGGTTGTTTTTAAAGAATGTTACACCTCTTATATTGCATTCCAGATCATTTTTGAAAAATCAACTTAAAAAGCGTAATATAATCAAGGCTTTCATACTGTCAGACATCCTAGATTACCAATCTTAATCTCATTTTATTAATAAGTCCTTGCCTTTCTATTTCAGTCTGGTTGAAATAGAAAGAGTAAGGACTTATTAATAAAATACATATAACAACAATGATTTTAATCTTTCATCCACATATATAGCAAGGGATTCAGTTACTGTTTTGTGCTGGTACATGAAAAAATACATAACTTTCTAAAATGATATCATCCAGCAATATTAAATCAGTATGCAAATCAATAATACTGACTTAATTTCACATTTGGTGATTTCCATGCAGTCAGATTGTCTTGATAACAAAGAAAACATTGAACTATTATTATCAGTAATATTCATTATTCCAGGCTCAGTTCACCTGTCAGCTTCCGTAATTCTAATAGCATGAACTTCCCAAATATCAGTTAATGTTACATGCTCATCTGTAGTTAAATTATAACATTTTGCAGCTGTTGGCTTGGTAGGTGTGTCCCTAGTGTCTTTGAAATAAATGTTATCAAATATACCAAAAGAATTTACAAGGGGTGATTTAACCTATGCTTGCACTGATATAAACATCATGCAAAATATACTTCAAATGTAATTATCTGATATATAAAGTTGTTTGCTAACAGCAACTTCTTCATTAGTTACAGATCTTTTTAATGGGGAATTTTTCAGGTGACATTTACTTCTGCAGAGGTTGTGCATATTGATTAATATTGATTAATACTAGTGGTCTTTTATGGTTGAAATGTTCTGAAATGTTCATTTTGTCATTATTGGTCCATATGTTTTGTTTCATTTCTTATTGGAAAAATGCTCAAAACTACATATTTTAAAACACACTATAACAAGTGGTGTGGTATTATACAAGGAATGCAATTTAATACAATCAAGAAGGTGAATCAAAGAACACAAGCATGTCTGCTGGTCCTAAAAGTGTGTGCAAGAAGCCAAAGGTTTGAAAACAACCCAAAGGTAAATTTATCCAGCACTGGCCAGATGTATTTTCTTTGAATGTGAGTTTCAATGTCATTTCAATGAATGTGAACTTCAAGGGTAGAGAAGTTTGCTGTTAATGCTAAGTCTAATTTCATTGTGAGACTGTATTATTTTGTTTAGCAAATGTCTACCAGTATTTGTGCTGTAAAATTTGAAAAATAAAAGCATTAAATTAAATCTAAATATCTGTAACCATTGTAGATGTGAAGAAGAAAATAGAATACACACTGACAGGTTTGAACAGTGTTTATAGTAACTGGGAGGAAATGAGACACTAGAATGGGTGTGGGGGGCTGCTGCTGGGGGAAATGCTGTGGGTGTAGGGGTGCTCTGATCTATTACTCTGCTTAGGGGCCCATTTAACCATGACCCGACTCTGTCCTGTTATATGCCTTGGCCATATATCCCCAGCCTTCCTTTTCTCATTAATGAAAATTTACATCCCTTTGTACCTGTACATATATTACTTTCTAAAGACTACAATTTTAGCTACATTATACAGTAATGGATTCCTGCTGTCACATCATACATTCACAAGCAATGCTCCAGTTTCTAATTTACTATCTCAAGTCTATTTACACTATTATCCCACATAACAGATAAAGAAATGTCTTCCGGCATGTGTTTACCTTCTTATTCATTTCCCCAAATTGTTTTTGCTCACTATCACATTACAATGTGCAAATATTTTAGTGTCTCTGACAAATGTAATCTAAAATATTTACTTATGCAGATCTGTCAAGCACCTCATAACCACTGTGTGATATTGCCAAGGTTTCTCTTTGCTTAATGTGTATTATTTTGGAATGAGCTTACAACATTTCAGAACTAGCTCCATTTACATGTCCTTCTTTCATTCCCTACAATTTCTTCTGTAGTATTCTTATGCAAATATGCGAGTGTCCTGCAAATGACATAGCGCATTGCAATCAATATGTCTAACTGTCATGCAGATACTTTCAGTGGAGTCCTGCTTTGGTTTTTCGTCAGCATTTGAATGGCAAAGTGCTTGTTGGTTACTTGTGTTTGCCTTGCTGCTATTGAATTATTACTTTCACAATCATGAATATGTTCCAAACATAAGTTCTTTATTTACATCATTAAGTTAATTACAGTAAATGACAAAATTGATGCATGGTGTGCAACTAACAAATTTTATGGCACTATCTGTACTTTAAGTTAGTTTCCTATCAACTTACTTTTTATTATCTGCTCTTATCAGCCTCTGGTGTGAGATCCTGATTTTATGCAATTTACATAGTGCTTAGATGTTCCTTACTTGTGGGACAAACTGATGTCAAAACTGAATTTTTGCATAAACCATTCCCATTATACTAGATATAATTGCTCCATTTTGGACCTAGAAATGTACTGAGCAGTCCTAGACTCCCTGTATTTGCAAATTTTAATAATAGATGACACAGAGATACTTCATATTTTCTCCACAAATGCAATGATAAGCTTATATCTTTTTTACAGAAGATTGCTTGCATATATTTCACATTTGTACTTCTTAGAGAGGGATGGATTTTGTTTCAGTTGTACTAGAAGAGCTTGAGCCTAAGTCCTGAAAGTCTACAGTCTTGACAACTCAAATGATAGAATTATATAAAGTGAAACTGGCTTCCCTCATAGTAATATGTATTTGATAGAAAAATATATATAATTTGGTACAACTGTTTTTCTTTCACAGTAACAGAGGTTATCATAGCAACAGTGTGATATTTTTAGAACACAGCATCTGTAAGTACAGAAATGAAATTTGCCGTAAACAAATATGATTAGTATAATAGAATGTGCTTGTGTGGAACAAAAAGTATTATACTTCATAATGTTTTTGTAACAAATTGCATTAACAATAGAGGTTTGTTGAAATATCAAACAGTTGAATGTATACAGATATTCAAGTGAACAAACCTGCTAAAGCAAAAAAACTTATAGACTATTCTATTAATGAAAGCACATTTTGGCCTGCTGAGAACTGGTTTTCTCTGGATAAGATAAGGATGCAGAAAAAGAATGCTTCAATACAGGAAGAGAATGTTTCATCAAGGACAAACTAGATAAAGGTGAGTCTAAAAGACATTCTGGTGGACATTTTGCAATTTTGTCAGCTGAGGAAGTGCAGTGTATCTGACAGTGAGCCTTGTTATAAAGAAAATGTAAAAAAAATCTTGAAAGTAGTGTTTGGTCAGCCTGTTTCAATAAATCTTAAAGTATACAAATATACAGTTGTACAGTATTTAAATCTGTGTAACCTGTTGTTAATTCAATTTACCAGTGGTGTGCCAGACTTAATTTGGACCCTTTTTAAATATTCATATCATTACTACAACAAGCACTAGTTAATATATTATAGGTGGCATCCTCAATGTAGTCTGTATTGAACAGCTCAGCAGTATCAGGAACTTCCAAGTTGGTAAAACCAAGATTTCATCTTTGCTTCTGTTCTGAGATGTTCAGCATTTTCAACAGAAAGGCAGTTTCCAGTTTGCAGTTTTGGTCTACAGCCTAATCTCCTGTTAGCCATTTCTGAATATGGTAAGCCTCTTTCTGAAATAACATGGATATTATGAAGGACAGAAGTGCTAAATGCACACATTCGGTAACCATAGACTTAATCCAGACTCCTGATAAAGTTTGGACATTATTACATCAGTGGTATGAACAAGCATGTAGTGATACTAAAGGTAATAAAGCATTGTTTGGTATAAATAGAAGTGAGAAAGTTTATAAGTGTAAATGGATTCATTGTTTTGATCAGTATTTACAAAAGTATAAAACTCAAGTTGAATGTTTTAACTACGGAAACAGATATTCTTGTTTTTTAACATGTCATTAAACTGTGTTATAGCAATTGTCAGTAAAGACTATGCAGGACAAGTCATTATTGTCAGATGGAGTCAAATGTTATTTTTTAATGCTAGTTTCTACCTTTTTTAGAGAATTCCAGTCATTTTTAGATCATGCTAAAAGCTAAAAGGTTGTAGACACACCTGAAATGTTTCAGAACTACTGCTCACAGTGAGGTTCTTTTAACAAATATAAGGAATTATCACACAAACAGCTGGATGATAAGTTGACAGTGCTTAATGAAAAACACATGCAAATTTTAAAGAAACATGACATACAGGTTAGGAAGTATATGCAAGATGTTTTAAACATTTTGACTAGGGCTGATGTTGCTATACATACGGCTATGGATACACAAGAAAATATGGGTGGGGACACTGACAATGAAGTTCTTACACGTGTTACAGTATGCATAACAGAATGTTTTGAAAGCCATGGCAAAGAAAGCAGAATTATACATTAAGATAGGGGGATTACAGAAACAGTTACAGGAATATACATTTACACATGCAGATTTACAGAGACACATGTCAGAACATGTTAGGTCAGATAATATTAATGCTCAAAATGTGCAGGTAGTGTCAGGTTCTCCAGTTGATCTCTACCAACAGTCTCATTTGTTACAAACCATTCCTCATTGAAATGACAAGAAAGGTAATTTTTACAATATGCTGACATTTGAAGATTGGCTTTCATATACAGCTGGCAATACATGGAATGATTCACTGCAAAGATGTATTTTGGTATTTATTCCAAAATGTTACAAGACTTTCATTGCTTCTAATGAATGCAGGTTTGCTAAGTTAGACAGAATGAGAGCTATACTACTGGCATATTCCCAAGGTCAAACTTTGACTACAAAGTTGTTAGACTATTTTAATATTACAGCTTCTGACAGGATGCTAGAACAGGCAGAGCATTTTAAATTGGAACAAGTAAAAGGAGTACCAGGTGGCATTAAGTGTATTTATGAGGAAACTTTTGACACATTAGAGCAATGTGTTCATAAGTTAATGAGAGGGAAGAGTAATGAGTGACAACAGAGATATTTTTAAGCATAACATTTTTTCTCTTGGTATTGATAAACATGGGTTTGAAATAGTAGGTGCAGTAGAACAGGGGAGAGGTAGAGCTAGGTGGAGGGATGGGAACAGGGACATACTGAGAATGACATCAGCCCCTCCAGTTACGGGAAGCCCTGATGATAGACAAATTTTGTGTTTTATTCTGTAGAAACAGGGACATATTAAGCAGGACTGTGTATACTACAGAAAATGGAAAAATAGACAGAGTATGAGTATTTGCAAGGAACTCAGAAGAAAGAAAGAACTGTAGACCTTATGGGGAGAGACAAAAACAGACTGTGGGAAGTTAGAAGTTTAATTTACAGTGGGAGGTGCAAGAGATTACATTTCTCCTTTCCAAAAACAGTATCAGATTCCAGCTGAGCAAATTGATGACATGAGGATAAAATGCATTTGAGACTGGGAACAGGCAGGCATAACTCAGAAAGGACATAGTTCAACAAATTCACCTATTTGACCAGTTAAAAAGAAGGATGGGAGTTACCATTTGGTAATAGACCTCTAACATTAATCAGTGCACACAGCTGAGAGCACATTTGATATCAGGAGTTCCATAAATAGCAGCTCGCATAAAACCACAAAGTAACTAGTTTACAGTGATGGATTTAGCAAATAGATTTTTTGTAGTGCCACTTCAGAGAAGGAAATGGTAAAGGTTTGCTTTTACCTTTGAAAATCAAAAGTATGTTATAACTGAATTACCTCAGGGTTTTCAGAACAGTCCTGTCATGTTTCATAAGATAGTAGAGACATTCTTACAGAATGTGAGCAAAGATGATAAGGTTTTTCATTACACTGATGACAATCTGATACAGTCATAGACTGTGGAAGAACACATACCACAGCTGAGAAAAGTTGTAAGACAGTTGCAAGATGCAGGGTTCAAAGTAAACAAAGACAAGAAGTAAAATTTCTAGGAACCATTATCAGACCAACAGGGAGGAGTCCTTGTCAGAAAAGGGTGAGGAGCATTCTGAAATTGCCAAAGCTTTTGGCAGTTTGGGATTTGCATACATTCATGGGAATCAGGAACTACAATAGGGAATTTATACAGGACTAAGCATAAGCTGCAGCTCCTCTTTATAAAATGTTGGCTGGTCAAAAAGAAGAGTTGGCTCTACAATGGAGTCACACTGAGGAAGAACCATTTAAAATGTTAAAGTAGAAGTTGGCACAGGCAACTGAGCTGATAGCTCCCACCAGTAAATGATCTTTTGTTTTGCACGCAACAGGAAGAATGGACACACTCTCCCTGGTGTTATTACAGTATTGGCCACAATAGGCATCTCAGGGAATGGACTCTAAGTTAAGACCAGTTACTTTTTGTAGCAGGATAATTACTCCTGTAGAAAAGGCATAGTCCTTGCATTAAACAGCTTTTAGCCATTTACTGAGCAGTAAGACAGACAGAATATTTGACTATGCTCTCAGAGTTATAGTTCAAACTCCACATTTGACAATCAAGACTTTGCTAAATGACAGAGAGATAAACAAAATCACTGAAGAGGCTAGTCAGATAACTACTTTCAGAATGAAGAATGTATAACTTCAGACAGGAGACAAGTACTACTTATCCAGTATTATTGGATATGAAGGGAAAATGCATGACTGCATGGCAGAGTTGAATAAATCAGATAAGTCACCATTAAAGGCAGATTATGACTGCCACATTCCTACAGTGTATGTGGATGGTGCACATTTAAAAACAACTTGAAGTACTACATTGGGTTTGCAATAGTAACATTGCAAAAGGGAGACAAACCAATTATGGTTAAGTTACCAGGATACATGTCAGCACAAAGTGCTGAGCTAGAGGATGTACATTATGTTTTGCAGCATTTATAACCAGTAAATATTTACAGTGACAGTGCGTATGTAGTAAATTCTCTGAGACCACATGGAACAGTGACTGGAGTGATTGGTTAAATGGGTTATTTTCAGAATGGTGGAAAACCATTATCACATTTTTAATAGCTATAGTAGCCATTATTTTGTTGATCATAATAATGTGCACGTGTTTTAAACTTTGTATTAATAAGACTGTCAATCAGATATCTATTGTAATTAATGTAGGTGGCAAAGAAAGTAACGTAACCAATGGAGACATGATTTTTCTGTAAAATTCAAAGTTTGATTTAAATTTTGATTTAAAATTTTTTGGTTTCAAAATAAAAAGGGGAAATTGATAGCATTATATAAAGTTAAACTGGTTTCCATCATAGTAATGACATGTATATGATAGAAATATATATAATTTGGTAGAGCTGTTTTTCTTCACAGTAACAAAGGTTTGGCAAAACCGCTTTCTATCACAGTCACATTGTGATATTTTTAGAACACAGTATTTGTAAGTACAGAAATGAAATATGCAGTAAACAAATATGATTAATTTAATAAAATGTGCTTGCATGGAACAAAAAGTATCATACTTGTGAATGTTTTTGCAATAAATGACATTAGCAATAGAGGCTTGTTGAAATATCATAAACAGTTGAATGTATACAGATATTCAAGTGAACAAACCTGCTAAAGAGAAATGGCTAATGCAGCAGAAAAAGTTACAGGCTATCCTATCAATGAAAAAACATTTTAGCCTGCTGAGAACTGGTTTTCTTTGGATGAGATAAGGATGCAGACAAAGAATGTTTAAATACAAGAAAAGAATGTTTCATCAAGGACAAACTAGATAAATGCGACTGTGAAAGATATGTTGCAATTTGAGTCAGCTGAAGAAGTGCAGTGTGTCTGACAGTGATCTGTGTTGCAAAGAAAAGGTAAAAAATCTTGAAAGTAGTACTTAGTTGGCTTGTTTCAATAAACCTTAAAGTATATGAATATACAGTTTACAGCATTTTAGTCTGTGTGACCTGCTGATAATTCAATGTAACACTGAGCATCTTGTAGCTTTACAGGTTGTTGCTCATGTTCAAACTCGAATATGAGTTTTGGCAAGCAACTGCTGCAACTTACCCAAACACATTATTCAAGTTAGAGCAAGGTAAGTACAATATTCATGGAGAGAGAGAGAGAGACTGGGAGGTGGTGGGGATATAGATTTGGGCAGCACTCTGGAAGTGGGGTTAGGTTTAGGCAGCAAAAAGAGAATTTTAGCATTAGTGAGCAGGAAAGGAGTTTAGGGTTAGGGGGACAGAAGGGGAGTCTTAAGGTTAAGGAGCAGGAGGGAACTTTTATGTTTAGAGAATGGGAAGGGAGTATTAGGGTTAGAGAGGGGCAGAGGAGTTTTACATTAGAGAGTGGGAGGGGAGTTTTAGTTTTAGGTTTAGGAAATTCTTGAGGAGTTGTACAGTTAAGGAGCAATCAATTATTTTAGGTTTAAGTAGGGGTACAGTTTTAGGTTTAGAGAGCAATGTGGGGTTTAGGATTATAGATGGAGAATGGAGCTTTATGGTTAGGAAGCAAGAACTTCAGTGAAGATTTTTAGAGTTAAGACTCTGGTAAGGCTATACAGTCTCATAGGGCCAGATTTTGGGAGGGCTAAGTAATAAGGTCAGGCTAGCAAAAGTTAGAGAAGTTAAAGCATTTACGTTGTAAAGCAAGTGGCAGAGAGCAAGTGTGTCTTGAGCTACTAGCATTTGTGCACCTGTAATACACCCGTTTTTCTAGTTTCTAGTTAGGTTATGATACAAAATATTATTCACTTCCATCAAGTTTCTTGTAAAATGTAGAGCACTTCCCTCCTTAATTCTTTTTTTTAATAGAAAGCATGCAGCTTTTACTAATAACTATATTTCCCTTAAATAATTTTCCATGCACTGCAACCCACATTTATTTACAGTTCTTTCTATCATTTTTTGAATTGAAGACAAAAACTTATGGTGTTTTTTCTCTTTTTCAAGATTTACTCATGGCCACACCTTCCTTTAGCCTTATATTATCAAACCAATTTGTGAAAATTATAATGTGGATTATCTTGGATTCCATCAGTGTACCTAATTCCTCCCTTAGATATGATATGGGGAAAGAATTTGGAAGAAATTAAATGAGAGCTGCACAATCTGTAAACTCTAGTCATCAGCCAATTATTTTCCTTTAAGGCCCAGGTTTCTGACCCATAGGTGATCAGGCTATAAATGTTTGGATCGTAACGCTGTATGTAATGAAATAAGTCCTTAAACTTATTTTATTACTCTTATATTTAAATAATTTGCATGATCATTTGATAAATTCCATTACAAGATACTTTCTACCTGAACTTGTTTGATAACCAGATTAAATCTTTCTTTCCTGTTAAATACTTGCAGCTTTTTATACATTTGTTTGAAGCTTCTATATCTATGCAAACACATAATTGTTTGAAAAATCTGTTTCAACTACTCCTCCTTTATCTGGAAGATTTGCACATCCTCAAACATATATGCCCAGAAATTTCTGGATTTCATCAATGCAAACTCTCTGGACCAGTTAACTCTCACCACATCCGGGGTCAATAAAATCCTGGGATTGGTCCTTACCAAAATGGGGAAGCTTTGTTCCTCATCAAATGTAACTCCCTTCCTGTTCAAAGCAGACAACAGACCAGTTTCATTCACCTTAAGACTGATGCTGAAAGCATCTTCTCATACCCTATTATTCAAAAATTATGTCAAGGCTAGTCTACTAAAATTGAGTGATGGTCTGGCTAAATTCAAAATCTCCTTCCATCTTAATGACCTTACAGCTTATGCAAAATCATGTATAGCCAAATTCTATGCACATGTAAATAACTTCAAAGACATATCTTTCCTCCGCGAATATAACTATGATGTTTATGTGAAGAAAATGAATATACTGTCATCTGTGTTAGCATGCCTGGCAGGAGAGTTGTGTATATTCTCAGATAAACTTGTATTGTATGCCAGCATGTCTAATTGTAAAAACGTAAATAAATTTTTAAAATGTTGAGTATTTTCCTGCTTACACAAAATGTTTAAAGAATCTGTCAGTGTTTTGATACATTTCTAATTGCACATTGTGAGGGATATTCTAAAGTACTAATTGTCTATGGAGAATCAGCTGGTCAGTAGGTGATATCATTAGAATGTTCCTAGTTGCTATGTGATTATTTGAACAGATGATTGACAGGAATAAAAACTTTTTCAAACAGCTGAATGTTATTTTTTTTAAATAAGACAACTGAGACTGTTAAGCTGGACTATAAAAGAGACTGCTGAAGTCACTTGTGAGCAGTTAGTTAAGAGTTGCAGTGAGTTACAGAGCTGTGCAGTGGATACCCAAAAAAGGATTCACAAAACAAGTAAGCCTGCCTTTGCCTTGCTGTTATGTTTTAGGTTAGATCAGCGACAGTATTCTCTAGTTAGATTAGAAAAGTTTAGTTATTTAGATAGAGTTTTTCTAAGATGATAGACTTCTGTTCTACAGTTTAATTTTACATTTCTGGTTATGGAATTCTGGTATTTATTGAAAATTATTGATTTAAATTCTTGTAATCATTTTACTTATTATTAAATGTTTTTCATTACTTTACATTTTGGCTGGACAATCATTATGTGCATTAGAGATTTGAAAGTGTTTATACCTGTTTGATACTCCTCAGGTCAACCTGAATGCCTGTCTGCTTCTGGTCATAGTTATCATTTATTCTGATATTTAATTTTTAAAAATTGGTCACCCTTTGAAGGACATGTAGATCTGCCTGACACTGGTAGCAGCATTTATTATTTCTATTGGGGAGGGAACACAGCTAGAAATCTGTGCCAGGCTTCCCATAAGTGTTTGAGTGTGTGAGATTTTAATTTATTTTGAGTGTGAGTGAGTCAGAAGCCTTAAAACAGAACACATTGCTCTGACTTGTATAATAAAGAAATACATTTAGGGTGGACAGAGGTATATTGTCCACTCCTAGAAAAGATAGTGTGTTTCTGTTGTGCTCGTAATAGAAATTGTAGAATTTTACTCTTGTGTGCTCTGTGCTGTGGTGTTTTCTGTGACATCCCCACACTGGAGTCAGTAGTGAGGATTGAAGCTCCATAATTGCTAACCCAGGTTTTAAGTGGGGGATGTCACTTATTGGTGGCAGTCTGGTGGAATATTAACTGGATGTCACATTATCAATGGCAGTCCGGTGGGATATTAACCAGACATCACATTATCGGTGGCAACGGTGGGATTTTTAATTGGATTTCAGTAGCCTTTGGATGGTTGTCATTAGGATGTACATTCTTGACAGCCACAAGGTAAACATTCAGAATTTAAATCCACCACAGCTTTATTTTTTTAGTTAGATAGTCAGTGGTAGCAGGCAAGGATGTGAGTGAAGATTTTAGCAAGCTGACAAAGATCCAGTCCACTCCAGTTAGAGCATTGGGAAGGAACCTATTCCAAATACCTTTGGCTTGGGCTCATCTTGACTGGGAGGGTGGAAAAGGAAGGATGCAAGTAAGTGTGTTTGAGGATATTCCTGCAGATGTTCTGATAAGGAATGACTTTGATGAAGCAGTAACTTGTGTACATTTAGTGACACTCAGTCAGGCTTGGAGAAAGGCATATAGGTCCAGTAGTCTGGGAGAGACCCAAGAATATCTCATATCTGAAGCTGGGACTGTCATGGTGGTGATTTCAGAGAAGGTGCTATCTGGTAGCAGTAAGTCTGAATGTGAGCCACAGCTGCTGGTGTTGGAAACCGTGAATGCAAGAATGGGGCTGAGTGGTGGTACCCAGACCGACAGTGCGGTGCAGCTGTTGGATGTAACTAGGCTTCCTGTGGAAGAGGAGCTGGGGAAGGTCATGAAGGTAGAATTGAGACAGGCCTGAGGGAGATGGCTAAGGAGGCACTGAGGCTCAAGGAAGGGGGAGTCTGTATACTGGAACAAAGATTTGATGTATAGAGAGTAGATTCATAAAGACGGGAAAGAATGTGAAGTAATGCAGAAGTTAGTAGGGCCTAGAGATTACTGTCTTCCACTTTTAGCCATAGCATATGACATTCCTTTCTTGGGTCATATAGGTGAAAGACATACTAAGAGACATATTATGAAAATTTTAAATTGGCCTGGGATAGTGAGAGATGTGGTAGGATATAGTAGGACTTGTGAACAGTGCCAAAAAGAGGGTAAAGCAGGGGACAAGGCTAAGCTAAGGCTCCATTACTGCCTTTGTCTGTTGTCAAAAAGCCATTTCAGAGTGTGCTCTCGATATTGTGGGACCCCAGATTACTCCAAGTTCTACAGGAAAGAAATACATCTTGGTGATAATAGACTATGCTACCAGACATCCTGAGGTGGTGACTCTGTCATCTATTGAGATAGAGAAGGTGACAAATACTTTGCTAGAAATCTTCAGCAGAGTAGATTTTTCCATGGGAAATACTGACTGACAGTGGTGCCAACTTCATGTCAGTTCTACTGACTTGTCTGTGTAAGAATTGTGGAGTGAAACATTTAAAGACCAACCTGAACCATCCCCAGGCTAATTGTCTGGTAGAATGGTTAAACACTACATTGAAGACAATGCTAAGAGCATTTGTAGACCAGTTTAAAAGGGAGTGGGACAAATATTCACCCCATCTGTTATTTGCATACAGGGAAGTACCAGAGGAATCTACAAGTTTTTCACCCTTTGAGTTGTTATACAGGCATAGTGTGAGGGGGGGCTTTAGATTTTATCCAAGATGAGTGGGAAGGTGAGAACGAATCTCACAAGGAGTCTATTGTAGCTTATGTTCTCAACGTTTGGACAAGACGTAAGAAGCTCATGGGTTTAGCTCAAGAGAAGCTAGCAGTGGCCCAACAACAAAAGAAGGTGTGGTGTGACAGGAATGCTTGATCCTGAGACTATGCTGAGGGACAGAAGGTGATGGTACTTATTCCTGTTAGACATAAGTTACAAGAAGCTTGGGAAGGACCCTTTGAGGTGGTTTGAAAAATCAATGATGTGAACTGTGTGGCAAATTTACTAGGTACAAGACAAGAGCACAAACTGTACCATGTGAATATGATGAAACCTTATCATGACAGGAATGCCCTAGTACTCTAGTACTATTACTATTACTATTACTATTCATATACTATTCATATTCCTAGTACTATTCATAGTGGATGGCAGGAAGAGTCTGAAAGGGATATGGTAACTGATCTTTTGGGAGAGGCTAAGATTGACACCTCTGTGGAGGAAGATCGCCATATCACAGCAGTTAACTCCTAATCATGGCAAGGAGATAAAAACAGTATTGCAGGAATTTGGGGATATGTTCACAGGAAACCTGGGTGTACTGATAGTGCTCTACCATGTAGACACAGGACCCCACAAACCTATTAGGCATGTTCCTCACATAGTACCTGAGAGAGTGAAGCAGACTCTGAAAGAAGAAATAAGGGAAATGCTAGAACTGGGGGTAATTCAAGAGACAGTCCTTGGGCTTCCCCAGTAGTGCTAGTACCAAAGAAAGATGGTAGTTTGAAATTCTGTGAAGACTACTGGAAATTAAATAGTTGCACAGAGTCAGAAGAATACCCCATGACAAGAAAAGACAAAGCCCTAGAACAGCTATGTAAGGATAGATTTATGACTCCTATTGATTTGACAAACAGATAATTTCACGTACCTTTGACTTCTGCAAGAGAAAGGTCAGCTTTTGTAAACCCTTACACTGGTATGAATTTACCAGAATGCCTTTTGGAATAAAAAAATGTCCCAGCAACTTTCCAGAGGCTGGTAGACTGTATCTTGGTAGGAGCAGGGCATTATGCTCTAGCATACTTGGATGACATAGCTATTTACAGCCATTTCTGGCAGGAACCTTTCCAACATGTTAGGGAGGTCTTGGATAGATTAAGCAGGGCAGATTAACCATTAAACCCAGTAAGTGTCAAGTGGGTAAGGCAGAAGTCACTTACTTAGGACACAGAGTGGGAAGTGCTAAAATTAGGCCAGAACCTTTCAAGGTGGAAGCTATTCAATTATGGCCAGGTTCTATTATGAAGAAACAAGTGAGAGCATTTCTAGGGGCAGCGGGGTACTATAGGAAATTTGTGCAAAATTACAGTACCATAGCTGTACCCCTTACTGACATAACTAGGTCAAATAAACCAGACAAGATAGTGTGGACCACAGATTGTGAACAGGCATTCCATAAACTTAAGGAGATATTGGGAGGACCCCCTGTGTTACCCAGCCCAGATTACAATAAATAACTTATTGTACAGGAAGATGTTTCAAATTATGGGGTGGGAGCTGTACTTAGCCAAGTTTCCATAGAAGGAATATTTGAGCCTTAGACTCCAACCTAGAGAAGAGTATTATGCAGCCATGGAGAAAGAGCATTTGGCCATAGTGTGGGCATTGCAAAAGCTGCAGCCCTATGTTTATGGGAGAAAATTCACTGTACTCACAGACCATAACCCTTTAAAATGGCTTAATAGGGTCATTAAGCAAAATGTCAAATTACTGAGCTGGAATCTAGGATTGCAAGCATATGATATGACCATACAACATCGCAGTGGGGTTAATAATGCCAATGTAGATGGATTGTCCAGGAGAGGAGTGAATGTAGGGAAGGGAAGGAAATGTGACATTGTTGATAGATGTGCTATATCCTCTGCATTCTCTCCTAATATATTCTCATTCTTATTCTCCCGCTTAACTCTTCTAGCTCCTCTCAACCCCTTGGCAAACCTTAACTCAGTGCCAGTAGTGGAATTAAGGAGCTGTATAACAGTGAGGCCAAAGTATTCAATGGACAGCCTCTCCATTTTAATCTAAAAGTTTACAAAGTATGGGAAATAGTTAATCTTCCTAAAGTGCTCTAAAACTTATTTTACCTACTCTAAAGCCTAGTGTTAGTACAGATCAGTTGCAGTGAGCATGATATCATGTTTGCTAAGTCTCCCTACCCCCTGACTCACTTTAATTAGTATCTTTCCCTAACTCCAAATCCTGCAATAACTTGATACCTGATTCAGTGTATTCTTAATCCCTGTTCTAATACCTCTAGCAGATTAAAACCCCCTCCTTGTAAAATCGGGCAAGCAAGGATAGAACTGTTACCTACCTTACTAATTTGGATAATTGCCCTCCCTTCCATTTTTTGTAATATACTTAATGGTTGTTTTTCTGGGCATATCCTCTGTTTCTGGGGTATCCCCACTCCGTTCACCCTCACTAAGCTTGGGCTCACTTCATTCCCCTACCACCCCCATTTCCACCCACTCCCATATCATTTCCTTTATACCTAACCACCTGTTCCTCCCTTACTTAAACCCTGCCCACCTCTTTCCAATATCTCTATCTTACCACTCTCTTCCTGCCACCTTGTATACTCCTACTACATTTCTCCCTAGTCAGTACTTCATACATCTGAAGTAACCATACCATACCTTCAAGCCTACTATTAACAACCTACCTGACTCCACTTTATACTAACATATCACTAACTTGTTAAGTTTTACCCTCCTGCTCCTCAACCTTCACCTATATGTACACTTCCTCTTCTACTATGCACATCTCTGTCCTCTCTACCTTACTGCTGCCTTCCTTAATCATCATACTTACCTTTACATCACCTTCCACTCCTTTTTCCCCTTTCATAAAGTTCCTACCTACCCACACACAAATGATTTTTCCTATTCTCAGCAGCCTATTATAATCTCTGCCACTATCCTGGCAATAAATACCCAACTCCCCAAAATAAAAATTCCTCTGTCTCACTTACTAACTTCTAAAAACAAAAGAAAATATATCAGATACTACCCACCTACAGTAAGAATCCTAGACTACCCAACTAGACTGCTCATATCAGGTGACATACACCTAAATCTCAGACCAACCTTCAACACTAGCTTACTTTCCAATACCTTCTCAAACCCTGGCCACTTTTCCACAATGAAAAAGTAAATCTCTTTCTACTCTATTAACGCATCCTTAACAAAGTCAGCCAATTCCATGCATGAACATCTTATCACACCCCTGATGTTATTTCAGTAACAGAAACCTGGCTAAAACCTCAACCTTGACAAATAATATTCTCCTCCCTGGCTGCAATATAATATGCCTAGATCATACAAAGAAAAAGGGTGGTGGAATTGCTATTATCTATTCCAACTACCTCACCATCACCCATCCTATGCAATCTATCCCATCCTTCTCCCCCGCTGAAATACTAACAGTCAACCTTCTGCTCAACAACTATACTACTATTACCATAGCAGCGATTTACATTCCACCAGGTGATAATATCCCCTCCTGGAAAGCATTCTTTTCTGTCCTATTTCTATCAAAACATTCCAAATGAAACTAGAATTTTTGGTGACATAAATATTAATTAGTTATCCCTTAACAACCCTGTCTCCTCTCATCACATGAACCTATATGGATTTACCCAGCTCATCTCTCAACCAACCCATCTCTCACTCTCCCAGTATCCTTATTTATTGGCTACCCATCTGTAATCCCTCAAAATATCACAAACCCCAAATACTTCTTGATTCCCTGAGTGACCACTCACCCATAACTGTTCATAGATATATTAGCCACCTTCCTAAACCACATAGATACATCTCCTGCCACAAGCTCTCCAACTTTAACCCTGAAACATTTAAAACCCTTATATCTAAAGTAAATTGGATCTTCCTTATGCAGCTCCCACTTGATGAAGCCATCCAAGCTTTCAACAAAACTTTTCTTGATATCTTAAACTCTACACCACCAATTAGAAAAATAACGATAAAAGCAAATATATCCCCCTAGCTATCCAAAACTACTCATATCCTCATGAAAGCCAGAGATAGAGCCTGGAAACATGGTTACAATCTAAAGACCCAACCTACCTGCAAAAATATAAAAATAAAAAAATCAGGTTAAACAACTCATCAATAAAACAAAAAGAATTTCTAACACAACCCTCCTATCACTCTAAAATTTGACCCTAAACATTTTTGGAATGCAATAAACCAAATACTACATTCTGGCAATCCTACCTCACACAATCCATGTCCTGACAAATCACCAGATGAAACAGCCAACACCTTCAGCACCTACTTCATAGAATATATAGCCATTAATCCCAACCTCTCTTACACTACCCCTCCAAACTGCCATGAAACTTTTTCTACTGAAAATTCTCCTAAGACTTTCTCCCTCAAACCTGACCCAACCTCCTACATAAATACTCTGCACTCTAGACTAAAATCATGCTCTGTATCTGTTGACAACATCCCATCTTACTTTCTTCAGACTGCTGCTCACTCTCTTGCCCTGCCTATATCTAGCATTATTAATCGCTCTGTCTCTGAATCTCAGGTCCAATCTATTTGGAAACAGTTCTATACCCTACCCATTCATAAAGGTGGTAACTTCTCTGAAATCTCAAATTTTAGCCCTATTGCTATTCTGTCTCCTCTTTTTATAAAGTGTTAGAGAAATGCATACACACACAAGTTATTCAACACCTCTTACAGGAAGCTCTATTTACTCCTACACAGCATGGATTTCAACCAAAACATAGCACTAATACTGCCCTTCTCTCCTTTCCTAATACTATTTCTTTAGCTAGAGATGATCGCAAACTTATCTCCTGCCTATTCTTTTTCTTTGATCTCTCAAAGGCCTTTGATACTGTTTCACACTCTCTGCTACTTTAACTAACTGATCTAAGTTTCTCCTCTGACACTGTAGCTTGGTTCTCTAGCTACCTCACAGGTAGACTGCAGTCAGTCAGATGGCACTCTGCACTATCTTCTCCTCTTTCAATAAAAATGGGTGTTGCTCAAAGATCCATTCTTGACCCACTACTTTTTAATATATTTAGCAACTTACTTCATTTCTCCTGTACACATTCCTCCATTGTCCAATACACTGAAGACTCCACAGTCATAACCATAGCTAAACCCCCACTGAACTCTTAGCTGCTACCCAATCTTCCTTTAGTTTAGTAGACACATGGCTCTCCAACAATCAGCTCATCCTTAACCCCCCCAAAAAAACTACTACTCTTTCTCCCAAAAACAGCTAACCATATCAAAACCTCCTTTTCTATGTCACTAAACAATACCCCTATTGTAGTTGAATCAAGTAAAAAACTCCTAGGTGTTACCATTGATGACCAACTGAAATTCAACCATCACATTAATAATTGCATCATGAAAACTCATCAGAAACTAGAACTCCTATACAGAAACAAAAACTTTCTCTCCCAAGAAGCTAGAATCAGACTTACACATGCTTACCTTCTACCATGCTTAACATACTGTTCTCAAATTCTTACTAATTTAAACTCTTCTCTATCTAAGCTTGAGTCAACATACCACAATATAGCTAGATTTGCAGCTCAACAAATATATAAACCCCATCACTGTCTATCCCTGAAACAGAAACTGGCTTGAATGACTCCCACCTACTCCAGCTCACACAGCTCCAAACCATACACTCAATTTTGCATCACCCAGCCTACTGTCCTGCCCTGTCTTCCCTAATCTCTCACTACTCCCCAACAAAATATCTCAGGAGTTCATCCCTTGATCTGTTAGATATTTATAAACCCAAATCAAAATCAGGTCAAAATATATATAGCTACCACACTTCTATAGCTTGGAACAAGTTACTTTTAGAAATCAGAAATCTGATGCATCCCAAACAATTTAAGTTGGCCAGAAAGAACATTACAAACAGCAATTGATCTTCCATTGCTCTCATTCTCCCTGATTGCAACCATCCACTGATGTACTTCTTTCCACCACCCTCTACTGTCTTCCTATCCACCTACCTCTACTTCCTTTTCCTACTCCTTCCTGCCTTCTGTTCATCTCTACACTTTCCTTTATCCAATTGCTTCCTTCTTCCTATTATCCATACACTTCCCTTTTCCTTTCCTTCTCTGAAATTAACCTCTTTTAGACATCATTACTGTTGTTCTTTAAACACTTGCTTTTCTTTTCTGTTACCTTTTCTTTTGACTTTTTAATGTTCAAGTAGATAGTGTCTAGTCTAGAATTACCATATTTAAGTTTTTCTTTTTTAAACTTGAATGTATAACTTTAGCTTTGTTAATGTTAAAATAGATAGTGTTTAGTCTTTTATACCAGTTTTCATAGCTTTTAGCTTATTTTTATTGTACTATTTGACTTTTCTCCATGGGAGTCTGTTGAAAAAGGGCTATGGCTCAGTCAGACATTCCTGGTCAACAAATGTAAAATAAAATAAATAAAAATAAATTAATATTCCCTGGTAAACCAATTTTTCTCAAGCATCAGTTTTCAAGAGTCACTTGAAAATTGTGCTTGTGTCATAAGGGTGAAGAAATGTGAAGAAAATGAAATCACTGTCATCTGTGTCAGCATATCTGGGAGGAGATTTGTGTATATTCTCAGATTAACTTGTATTGTATGCCAGGATGTCTAATTGTGAAAATGTAAATAAGTCTTCAAAATGTTGGAGTATTTCCCTGCTTATGCAAAATGTTTAAAGAATCTATCAGTGTTCGATACATTTCTAATTGCATGTTTGTGAGGGAGATTCCAAAGTACAAACTGTCTATGGAGAATTAGCTGATCAGTATGTGATGTCATTAGAATGTTCCTGGTTGCTATGTGATTATTTGAACAGATGATTGCCAGGAAAAATAACTTTTTCAAACAACTGATTGTTAACCTGGACTATAAAAGAGACTGCTGAAGTCAGTTGTGAGCAGTTAGTTAAGAGCTGCAGTCAGTTACAGTGCTGTGCAGTAGATACCTGAAACAGGACTCGCAAAAAAAAAAAAAAAAAAAAACTTAAGCCTGCCTTTGCCTTTCTGTTATGTTTTACATTAGATCAGGGACATATTTCTTTAGTTAGCTTAGGAAAGTTTAGTTATTTAGGTAAAGTTTTTCTAAGATGATGGACTTCTATCCTACAGATTAATTTTATAATTCTGGAGAATGAATTCTGGTGTTTATTGAACATTATTGATTTACATGTTTGTAATCATTTTACTTATTATTAAATGTTTTCATTACTCTACATTCTGGCTGGATAATCAGTGTGTTCTTTAAAGATTAGAGAGTGTTTATACCAGTTTGATACTTCCCAGGTCACATTGAATGCCTGGCTGCTTCTGGTCATAGCTATCATTTATTTTGATATTTAATTTGTAATACTTGATCACCCTTTGAAGGGTGTGCAGACCTGTCCAGCTCTGGTGGCAGTGTTCACAATTTGTATTGGGGTGGGGACTCAGCTGGAAATCTGTGCCAGGCTTCCCATAAGTGTTTGAGAGTGTGAAACTTATTTATTATGAGTGTGAGTGAGTCAGAGGTCTTAAAGTGGAGCACATTGCTCTTAAGTGTATAATAAAGGAATATATTTGTGGTGGGCAGAGTTACATATTCCATTTCCAAAAAATAGAGCATGTTCCTGTTGTGCTCTTAAGGGAAATTGTGGAATTTTAATTGTGTGCTCTGGTGTTTTCTGTAATGTTCCCCCACTGGCGTCAGTAGTGAGTATTGCAGTTCCTTAATTACTAACCCAAGTTTTAAGTGGGGGACGTCACTTGGTGGCAGTCTGGTGGAATATTAACTGGATGTCACATTATTGATGGCAGTCAGTTGGGATATTAACTGGACATCACATTATTGGTGGCAATGGTGGGATTTTTAATTGGATTTCAGTAACCTGTGGGAAGTTGTCATTAAGGTGTGCACTCTTGACAGCCACAAGGTAAACATTCAGAATTTCAATCCACCACAGTTTTATTTATTTTTTTTGATGTAGTCAGTGATAGTAGGCAAGGGTGTTAGCAGAAGATTTTAGCAAGCTGACAAAGATCTAGTCAGCTAAGGACTGTGAAGCCAGAGGATTTCTGCATGCCAACCTGACTAAGGAAGCAATGATTTCAGCCTTGGTTTCAGCCACAGCTCAGACCAGCCATTTGGCAGATATCCAGTTTAGTGCTGGTGATGTGCATCCTGCCACAACAGGACAGTCCACCTTTTCTTCAAAGGACCTGAGAATACACCTGGAGTAAGACAGACTGCACTGAGAGGCTGAGGAAAGAATGTGATAACTGAAGACTGAGGAAAGGGGGAAGCAGTGCCAATATGAACTGAAGGCCGAGGAGAAATGGCATCAATATGAACTGGAGACTAAACTTCTGGAGACCGAAGAAAGACTGAGGCATTTAGAAGCCGAGAACAATGAGAGACAGACAGTGCCGGCATGAAATGGAGCTTCAAACACTTAGTGGGGGTCATGGAGGTAATGGGGAAGGAAGTAACGGGACCCCATAATCCATAAAGGTCAGTAAACATTTTCCTCACTAGAGGGATGGGAATTGCTTTGATAGCTTTATTCATAATTTTGTGAGGGTATGTATACAATATGATGTTGACCATAAGCTCTGAGTTTGGTTCCTGACTCGCTTACTCCATCGTAAAGCAGTTCTGGCTGCAGCAAAGTTAAATGATGTACATTGCTTGAATTATGACAAAACAAAATATTGCTTGCTTGATTGTTTCAAACTTACACCTGAGGCATACAGAAAAATGTTTTGTGAATAGAGGCACAAGGCAGATGAAAGTGTACATCATTATGCTGCTGACTTACGTATTTATTTTCACAGATGAGTGATGGGTTTCAGGTCTCCACTTTTGAGGGACGAGCAGACATTTTGGTGAGGGAGCATGCCCTCAGTACTTTGTCTGATGACATGAGAGTCTGGTTAGCAGACCATGAGTGTAACTCTGTAAAGGAGTTAGGGAGAAAAGGGAATCTCTACTTGGCAAGTAGAGCACCACGGCATAAAAAGGGATACCCAAGGCTGTGCATGGACATAAGGGGAACCCATGCGGGGGGGTAGTCTAAACCACTCTACACCAGTAACAGGAGAAACTATTAATCCAAGTGCACGGTTATGGAGTAGATGTTTCAAGTGTAATCAGAGTGGACACATAGCAGCCAAATGTCCTTTAAGGAAAGGTGAAAAACAGAAGGTGAGGGAGCTAGCAAGTGTGGATAACAAACTGCCAGTGGTAAGTTGTTTAGAAACAACTGGTGTGCCAAATTATCACCAGAATTTATATCCTATCTTAGTAGATGGCAAACAGGTAGCTACTAAGAGTGATACAGCTTCTGATATAACCATTGTGAAGCATGCAGTGGTTAGAGAAGAACAGTACTTGCTTGGGCAGTCCACTCCAGTTAGAGCATTGGGAAGAACCCCATTCAAAATACCTTTGGCTGGGGTTCATCTTGACTGGGAGGGTAGAAGAGGAAGCAAGCAAGTATGTGTGTTTGAGGATATTCCTGCAGATGTCCTGATAGGGAATGATTTTAATGATGCAGTACCTTATGTATATGCAGTGACACTCAGTCAGGCTTGGAGAAAGGCATGTAGGTCTGGTAGTCTGGGAGAGACCCAGGAAGATCTCATACCTGAAGCTGGGACTGGCATGGTGGCTGTTTCAGAGAAGGTGCTATCTGGTAGCAGTAAGTCTGGATGTGAGCCACAGCTGCTGGTGGGCACTGATGTTCCCTTGAACACCATGAATGTGAGGATGGAGGTGAGTGGTGGTACCCAGACTGCCAGTGAGGTGCAGTTGTTGGAAGTGACTAGGCTTCCTGTGGCAGGGGAGCTGGGGAAGGTCATGAAGGTAGAGTTGAAACAGGCTCAGCTTACAGATCCTATGTTACAAAGCTTGAGGGAGATAGTTAAGAAGGCACCTGAGGCTCAAGGAAGAGGTGAGTCTGTATATTGGAACAAAGGTTTGATATATAGAGAGTGGATTCATGGAGATGGGAAAGAAGGTGAAGTAATATGGAAGTTGGTAATGCCTAGAGATTACCACCTTCCACTTTTAGCCATAGCACTTGACATTCCTTTCTCAGGTTATATGGGCAGGAAACGTACTAAGACATGTATTATGCAAAATTTCTATTGGCCTGGGATTGTGAGGGATGTGGTAGGATATTGTAGGACTTGTGAACAGTGCCAAAAAGTTGGTACAGCAGGAGACAAGGCTAACCTAAGGCTCCATTAATGCCTTTGTTATCAAAGTCCCATTTCAGAGAGTGGCTCTTGATATTGTGGGACCCCTGAGTACTCCAAGTTCTACAGGAAAGAAATACATCTTGGTGGTAGAAGACTATGCTACCAGGTATCTTGAGGTGGTGGCTTTGTCATCTTTTGAGGCAGAGAAGGTGGCAAATGCTTTGCTAGAAATCTTCAGCAGAGTAGGTTTTTCCATGGGAAATATTGAATGACCAAAGGTGCCAACTTTATGTCAGATCTGCTGACTTGTCTGCGGAAGCATTGTAGGGTGAAAATCTAAATACCAACCCCTACCATCCCAAGACTAACGGTCTTGTGGATTGATTAAACTCTACATTGAAGACTATGCTAAGGGCATTTGCAGACCAGTTTAAAAGGGAGTGGGATAAGTATTTGCCCCATCTGTTATTTGCATACATGAAAGTACAACAAGAATCTACAGGTTTTTGACCCTTTGAGTTGTTATACAGACATAGGGTGGGGGGTTTAAGACTTAATCAGAGATGTGTGGGAAGGTGAGAGTGAATCTCACAAGTAGTCTGTTATAGATTATGTTCTCAACCTTTGGACAAGACATAAGGAGCTCATGGGTTTAGCTCAAGAGAAACTATCAGTGGCCCAACAACAAAAGAACGTGTGGTGTGACAGAAATCCTTGGGTCTGACAGTATGCTGAGGGACAGAAGGTGATGGTCCTTGTTCCTGTTAGACATAACAAGTCACACGAAGCTTGGGAGGGACCCTTTGAGATGGTTTGAAAAATCAATGATGTGAACTACATGGCACATTTGGTAGGTAGGAGACAAGGGCATAAACTGTACCATGCGAATATGATGAAATCTTATCATGACAGGAATGCCCTAGTATTGATCATTCTTAGTGGACAGGAGGAAGAGTCTGAAAGGGATATGGTAACCAATCTTTTGGGTGAGGCTAGGATTGACACCTCTGTGGAAGAGATTGTTATATCACAGCAGTTAACTCCTAATCATGTCCAGAAGATAATCATGTCCAGAAGATAAAACAGTATTGCAGGAATTTGGGGATATGTTCACAGGGAAACCTAGGTGTACTACTTGGTGCAGCACCATGTGGACACAGGACCCCAGAAACCTATTAGGCAGGTTCTTCATATAGTACCTGAGAGAGTGAAGCAGACTCTGAAAGAAGAAGTAAGGGAATGTTAGAACTGGGGGTAATTCAAGGGTCTAACAGTCTTTGGGGTTCCCAGTAGTGCTAATACCATAGAAGGATGCTAGTTTGAGATTCTATGTAGACTGCCGGAAATTAAATAGTCACACAGAGTCAGATTCATGCCACATGCCAAGAACAGACAAAGCCTTAGAACAGCTAGGTGGGGATAGGTATCCAACCACTATTGATTTGACTAAGGGATACTGGCTGGTACCCTTGACTTCTGCTGCTAGAAAAAGGTCAGCTTTTGTAACCACTTAAGCATAGTATGAATTTATCAGAATGCCCTTTGGAATTAAAAATGCCCCAGCAACTTTCCAGGGGCTGGTAGACCACATCTTAGTAGGAGTATGAGAGATTATGCTCTAGTATACATGGATGACATCGCTATTTACAGTCATTTCTGGCAGGAACATCTCCAACATGTTAGGGAGGTCTTGGATAACTTAAGTAGGGCAGGATTAACCATTAAACCCAGTGTCAAGTGGGTATGGCAGAAATCACTTTTGTAGGACACAAATTGGGAAGTGGTAAAAATAGTCCAGAACTTGCCAAGGTGGAAGTTATTCAAGTATGGCCAAGTCCTGTTACTAAGAAACAAGTGAGAGCATTTCTCGGACAGTGGGATACTATAGGAAATCTGTGCCCAATTACAGTACCATAGCTGCACCCCTCAGTGACATAACTAGGAAGAATAAACCAGACAAGGTAGTATGGACCATAAATTGTGAAAAGGCATTCCATAAACTTTTGTTAGTCAGCCCAGGTTACAATAAAAAAATTATTGTACAGGTAGATGCTTCAAATTATGGGGTGGGGGCTGTATTTAGCCAAGCTTTCTGTAAAAGGAGAAGAGCACCCAGTGGTATAGCTGAGCTGTAGACTCCAACCTAGAAACAAGTATTATGCAGCCATGGAAAAAGAGTGTTTTGTCATAGTGTGGGCATTGAAAAAGCTGGAGCCCTATCTTTATGAGAGAAAATTCACTGTACAAATAGATCATAACCCTTTAAAATGGCTTAATAGGGTCAGTAAGCAAAATTTCAAATTACTGAGGTGGAGTATAGGATTGCAAGCATATGATATGACCATGCAACATCATAGTGGAGTTAATAATGTCAATGCAGATGGATTGCCCAGGAAAGGAGTGGGTTAATATTGTCAGGTAAACCCATTTTTCTCAAGTGTCAGTTTTCAAGAGTCACTTGAAAATTGTGCTTGAGTCATAAAAGGGAAGAAATGTGAAGAAAATCAAAACGCTGTCATCTGTGTTAGTATGTCTAGTGGGAAATTTGTGTATATTCTCAGATTAACTTGTATTTTATGCCAGCATATCTAATTGTGAAAAGGTAAATAAGTCTTTAAAATGTTGGGTATTTCCCTGCTTATGCAAAATGTTTAAAGAAACTGTCAGTGTTTGACATATTTGTAATTGCATGTTTGTGAGGGAGATTCTAAAGTACAAACTGTCTATGTAGAATCAGCTGATCAGTAGCTGATGTCATTAGAATGTTCCTATTTGCTATGTGATTATTTGAACAGATGATTGACAGGAAAAATAACTTTTTCAAACAGCTGATTGTTATTTTTTTTAAATAAGACAATTGAGACTCTTAACCTGGACTATAAAAGAGACTACTAAAGTCAGTTGTGAACAGTTAGTTAAAAGTTGCAGTCAGTTACAGTGCTGTGCAGTGGATAACTGAAAAAGGACTCACAAAAAAACTGTAAGCCTGTCTTTGCCTTGCTGTTATGTTTTACATTAGATCAAGGACAGTATTCTCTAGTTAGATTAGGAAAGTTTAGTTTTTTAGACAGAGTTTTTCTAAAATAATGGACTTCTATCCTGCAGTTTAATTTTATATTTCTGGTGATTGAATTTTGGTGCTTACTGAACATTATTGATTTACATTCCTGTAATCATTTTACTTATTATTAAATGTTTTCATTACTTTGCATTGCGGCTGGACAATCAGTGTGTTCTTAGAAATTAGAGAGTGTTTATATCTGTTTGATACTCCCCAGTTTACCTTGAATGCCTGGCTGCTTCTGGTCATAGCTATCATTTATTTTGATATTTAATTTTTAATAATTGATCACCCTTTGAATGGTGTGTAGACCTGTCTGACTCTGGTGGCAGTGTTTACCATTTCTATTGGGGAGGGGACACAGCTGGAAATCTGTGTCATGCTTCCTGTAAGTGTTTGAGTGTGTGAGATTTGAATTTATTTTGAGTGTGCTTGAGTGAGTCAGAGGTCTTAAAGTGGAACACATTCCTCTGAAGTTCAGAAAAAAACAGTGAAAAAAAGACAAAATAATAACTGTCCACACAGATAAAAAGTTAAGCGCTTTCTTTCATTTTAATCACAACAAACTTCTTCAGAACTGACCAGTAAACCAATTAGTCAGATTTAAATAGAAAAGTTGACTAATACATAAACCAATCAAATGTCCATTCATCTAATTGTTGATTAATACATACCATTTTCTTATAGGTTAATAGGTTGGTACTAGGCTATCAGCCCTAGGGCCTATACAACCTAGCCATACCAATTCCCTGGCTATTTCTTCCCACACTATTTACTTCTCTGGACCCCTGTCTAACAGGGTGACTGACATGATCCCCGGGGTGAATTTCCTTTCTCCCATCCAATTGTCAAGGTTCCTTTTGAAGAGGGTCAAAGAGGCACTCTGCTTGACATGTATGGCCAATCTATTCCAGAGTCTGGGGAGTCTCTGGGTCAGGAACCTATCCCTCCAGCATGTTTTGTTTATTGTGATGACAAGGTTTATATCCCTGGAGCATGTGGCTCTGAGGGATTAAGATTTCTTTAAGTGTAGCATGTCCAACAGCTCTGGGTTTGACATGGCCTTGTATGTTAAGCAGAGATCGCCTCTGAAATCTTAAAGGCAAAAATGTAAAATATGAAATATAACACTTGACACATATACAAAAAGCATATAGCACATACAAATGTGTGCCTACTACAAAAATATTTATCAAATAAATTGTTTAATAGTATAGTCTATTATATAAAAGACATTTAACATGTAAGGTCTCATTTAGACCAGGAATATGGACTGCCCTAAGGAAATCCTGCCATCTGAGCTCCTTGTTTTCCAAGGCATTATTGAATTCTATAACAAATGTAGTCAAATCTATTTCATCCAACACAAAAAATACAAATTTCCTGAAGTTATAGCACTCCAGAGCGTGTTTGGCTAAAGCATTATTAGTGTCTTTATTTCTAATAGCCAAACAATATTCATAAATCCTTTTATAAAGGGCTCTAGATGTTTTCCCCACATAAAAGTTATGACAGGTGGAGCATGTGGCCAAACATACTGCCCCCATACTTTTGCAGTTGTATCTGCCTTTACTGACCACCATTTTATTAATGTGTGGAAAAAATATATTTTTTGATGAATCAATGAACCTGCATTGTTTGCAGTTATAACATGGGTAGGTACCAGTGGCTCCTCTAAAAGTTTTGTGTTCTCCTATTTTTAAAATAGACGTTACACTTGCAACATTTTTATAAATGAAGCATGGGTGGTTCCCTATTACACTAGCTTAGTCTAGGCTTCCCAAACTAACTTTCCAGTTGTTGGAAACTGCCTTTTTAATACTGTGACAGTCAATACTAATAGAAACAGGAAAGGCATAATCCATTTCTTTTACTTTCCCACTGTTGTTATTAGTTATAAACTCACTAGTTAAAATTGGTGGGATATAGCCAGTCAGCTAGCAGCCAAACTTACCCAACTCCCCAATTCTCAGATCACATATCTGCATCAACATCCTCCCCTAAAATCTCCCAAGAACAAATCCTCAAGATGGTATAAAGTGCCAAGAACACTATTTTTATGAGACTGGAACATGACTTGTCAGACCCTCCCCAAAGAGGAAATTTTATGTCAGCCTCCAAACAGGCTTCATACCTGGATGAATGGAGGACAGCTGCAGTTATCCTCTTTCTCAAAGGTGGGGCACTGATGGACTCAGTAATAATAGACTCCTAAGCCTGACCAGCCTCATCTGTAAGGATATGTAAAGGATAATTATGGAATTAATAAAACAACGATATCAGTAATCTACAACTCTCAGCCCAAGCTAGTTCATATTCTTTAAGGGCATATTCTGCCTACTTAGCCTGGTTGAATTCTTTGAAAAGGTAACTGAAGCAATGTTTGAGGGGAGATCAGTACATATCTATACCTCACAAAGGCATTCAACACCATCCCACACTCAGGTATTGCAGATAATCAGTTAAATGTAAATCCCTAAGTAATTCAATGAATAGCAACCTGGATCACAAAAAAGAACCCATGAAATTAGGATGGGCAGTTATATCACCTGAGAATGTCTTGACACTAGTGATGTACATTTATATCTATTAGATCAAAACAAATATTAAGGGTTTACACCTGACCATGTTTGCAGTTGACTGTAAACTTGGTGCCATCAAAAAATCCCCCGAGGACACCAACATCCTCCAAGATGGCCTTCCAAATCAAACAGCTAGTATCAAAACCATGGACAAAAACTAAATGCCAAGATATGTATAATCATATCCTTCGGCAAGCATGACTTCACTTGTAACTCTCACACATGGCTGAAAGTTCATCCCTTAGTCAAGGTTGTGGGAACCTATGTCAACAACAAAGTGTCCTTTGATCACCATGTGTCCACTATTGAAAGGAAGTCTTCATTCATCATGCAGTTTATGTATGTCGAGGGATGTAATTATTCCACCTTATTTAACTCTTGTCAGAGCAATCTTTGAATATAACGCATAATTTGGTATATACCTGTTCAAGCACTTGTCACAACTGGAGGGACCACAGTGCTTTCTCACAAAAAAATCAAGGACCTAAATGAGGAAAACTATGCAATCAGTCTCAAAATCTTGTGCCTCTTCTCAATATCTTACAAACTACTAAGAAGTAACCCCTGCCTCATGTTTACAGCTTCAACAAACTCCATCCTGCAAGACCTACTAAACATTCATAGGTCCAGTGTTAGTGTCAACAGCCTCTCAAAGGATCTGAACATCTTTTGAAGCATAAATAAAACATGCGGGATGGGTATCTATACATCACAGGGAATATCTGTTCTATGAAACTGTTTTCATTTCCACATAAAATAAGTACTTTTCTTGCTCTATTTCAACATAATTTGAGCAAATGTAAGGAAAACTGCAAATTCACCCCAGTTTGAATGGAAGGGAAACTGCAAATTCAGCCCAGTTTGTCACCCATATTTTTCTTGGATAGGGTCAACAAGTAAATGTCCCAACATGTCACTGTCCTGCCCACTTCTGGGTTATTCATACACAAAAATATAAGTGCTAAAAATTTCCACTGGAATGTAAGGTTAGGCTTCTTAAGTTTCTCATAGATCGGTAGCCTAAATTGAATGGGTAAAAGCAAATGCTATCTAAAACATTAGCACTTGAAGTTTTGCACAGCATTCAAACAATACATATAAATAATATAAAAATGTCAGAACTTTTTGTAATAATTATAAAAAAAATAAATAAATAAAAGAACACAGAGACTTTACAAAAAAGCCACTCACTTTTTATCAATATTCCACTCTTTAAAACTCAGTTTGTCAGTGAGGCACTGATCCACTTTTTTTATAACTTGAAACCATCCAGCTATTTTTTCAAGCATTTTTTTTTTCTTTTCTTTATTTTTTTTTTTTTAACTTCAACTACTTTACTTAATGGGGCATATTTCATAGTCTACTCTATCGTAAATGGGCTTAACGTCAGGAAAATTTGATGCCTGTTTTTATATATTAAATAATAACAGCAACTGAAATGAAAACCCTCCCTAATAGCAGCAGTGCAATGAGAAAGAGCAATATGAAATCTGTAAGTAGTAAAACTTTCTTACCACCTACTGTATAAGCCATCTTTGAAATTCAGTGCTACAATGTTGTTACTAATTGCTAATTTGAAAATACAGCTGCTTGGCTTGTTCCATACAAGTACTCTTTATGGAATCATCCCCTGTCTTCCTAATCATCTCCTAGCAGACTCTTTTCTCTCTACACACCACACACACACACACACACACACACACACACACACACACACACACACACACACACACACACACACACACACACACACTGTACCCATCACTGGAAATTGTCCATTTCTCATCATCTTCAAACTTTGGGCACGTGCTTCTCTACCAAACTACCAACAAAACCAAACTTCTTCTTCACAATTTTGTTGATAGTTCCTATTTTGTCTTCCTTATATTTCCTTCTTATATTGGAAATCTCTACTTCCATTATTGCAGGTTTTAATGAAAGTTTTCAAAAACATGGTAAACCATGGTAGGTAACTAGTAAGTCAGGGCCAGAAATTGCTCCCTATCAGCAACTGCTGTTGCATCTGAAATTAAATTCAGTGATGCAACTGCTTTTCTGTAGTTGACCATTAGATTATAAAATCACACAAATATTAAACTGATATAAAATTAGTACCTAAACCAAATAATTTTAAATACACAAATGCTTCAATGTTTATGTTTATTTTGACTCATTTAAGCAGCATGGTTATGATTTTATTGTTGGTGTTAAATGGATAACCGTTTATATTAATCAGTTGTAGTTACAAGTGTAAAATATTAAGAAAAAATATTAAGAAAGGCGACATCACTAACTTAAAAATTTCTTTATGTACCAAGTTCTCAATTTACCTAATCATGTTTACAGTGTCCTATACCTAAAGTATATTCTACCCGGTACTACATTTAGGTATTTAAAAGCTCTCTGTCTTCTTAAATTATGTTAGCAGCATGCAAACCATTTTAAAGTGATAACAGAATCACGGAAATTTGGAATATGTAACGGAAGTCAATAAAAAATTTGCTAATGCCCTCTTCAGGTACACTCAAAGGATGGGCAATTGGGCATGGGTGCACTCAAAAAATGAATAATAAACATCTTTGTGTTGTAGAGCCAGAGTCCATCATTTTTCAAACTTACTAGTACTAATTTCAGGGTCACTAAATAGATTAAATCCCAGACAGCAACAACCTTAATGAAAGAACACTATTTCTAACCTACAAGATTGGGTGTTGTGACCCTTGCTGGTGTATGTATCGCCAAATTGCAAGTGTGTTGTTCTTTCATTGACAGAACTACAAACTACATTTTAAATCATTAATAACCAAAAAGCCAAACAATGACATCTGATAACAAACGTCTTCAGTGTTTAGACTTATATCATAAATACCCAGAGCAGTATGCTGGGCATCTTCTTAAAATGGCAATGCTAGATCTGCACAAAATTTGTGGGACAAGAATTATATGCACAGAACCATATCTAGCAAAATACCATAACTAGAAGTAGCTTTATGTTTCATTAGTGCATATCTAATTCTCTGTATGTCATTCATCCATAATTTGGGGGTCTGTAGACAATGCAGCCTGTCCAAATTAATTAGTATCAGTATCACCAGAGCTTTGAGAACATCCAGTCTACAAGCTGTCCATTCTGCTGCTTCAGTATTTGCTTTAATAGTTCAGGCCAAAAAATTGTGATGGCCTGTCATCTGACCTTAATATTTCTGAATGGAATGTGTACTAATACATCATTTTCTGATCAGGGATTAGAGTTGATCCCATCTCTATTGTATGATCCATGTCATGTGACACCCTTTATATCTAACATAGAACAGTCTGACCTTTTACAAAGAGTCCAAATATTCATACATCAATTTCCAGCATTAAGAGAAACAGTAATTCCTTCATTCTCAGAAAATGCTAGAAAAAGAAGACTCCTGTATGTGCTAGAGTAAAAAAAAAAAAGTACTTACATTGCTACTCCGGAAGTCAATGTTTGGAAATTTCTTGTTGATATACCTGACGGCTGCCTCCATATTCTTATCAACCAGATGCTGTGGTTTTGCTTTCGGATCTGCGCAGGTCTGAGAAGGTAAAAACAAATAAAATAAAACCATTAGTAATGAGAAATATTAATGTAGGTACAACAATAAATTGAGAGTTGCAGCAGTCGTACTTAGCAATTGTAATGTTTTTGTTTGAACCCTAATATTTTTAGGACTTAGTTTGTACATGTACTATAATAAGATTTCTAGTGAACTTAATATTCACATATGAAATCCCCTAAAGGTCATCTGCGTGATATCTCACAGAGTCTGATTATAGGAAGAATGGAAGTATTTAATGATGTTCTGGCAAATTTTCCACTAGTTAAAGGAAAATATTTCCTTAGTATTCCTTGTAAAAGGATCATAAGCCACACAGGATCTCTCTGGTCAACAAAAAAACTGAAAGGAAATCTAAAGAATTTTGGATATGGCATTTATAATAACCAGTCTGCTAGGTGATTGGGAATTACATTTAAGAATTTTTCTTTCAGAATGAGTCTTTTTTCAAGAAAGCATAGCAAATTAATTTTCGAGTTAGTAGCCTCCCCTGCAGTACACAGAGTTTGTTTTATGGGCAACAGTACTGATTTAGTTTTTGCAGACATTTCTCTTTGTGGGCAATTGCTGTTTAGTTGTGGGAACTCCATGCATAATGAATAAATACGCACTCAATTAGGTTATGGATAGCATAGCTATAATTAGGTAATTAACTAGATATGGAACAAATCCTGAATTATACAAAGGCCTTATGAAGATGTAACTGCATTACTCAAAAGCTACAGGAGTATGTATGCATATTAGTCACATCATTTGCCTGTAAAAAAGAGCAGGCATTGTGTAAAATGATCAAACTTTAATGTAAACAGAAGTTTCAGCAAACCAGCAGCTGCACTTGCAATGTTGGATACACTGACAATTCTCTTATATGCATGCTGGCAAGCACTCAAGGCAAAACTGGAGGTCTTACCTTATGAAAAAATAAAAGCATCAACTAAAACGGCATAATTGTAATGTTACACCAAGCATGAATCTAGTTGTCAAGTTATAAATGAGCCTATTAGACCAGTTTATGGAATATTGACTGGAATGATTGATATGCTATCCATGAGTGACATCATTTGCAAAGCCTGTCTTCTGACAATTGCATACCACATTATTGATTGTTAGCATGTGTGTAGACAGACATTTTTGATGTATGTACCAAACTCTTCTGCCAGTACCTTACTCAAACATAACTTTTCTTTTTTTAAATGTATAGATCCTAAACATGAAATGAAAGATGCAGCACATGAAGTACAATTCTTCCATTAGAAGCCTTTAATTGAATAACTAGTAAAATAAAAAGCAAATACCCTCTTTATCATTATCCTGTTTGCTGGTTTATATACGCTTATTTAATTTTAGTTATAAGGCTGGCACATCTGGTCCTCTTCTGCTAGATGAAATAATATTCCCTTCAAAAATGAATTGCACACCATAACTTAAATGGCATATGCTTGACTACACCCATGATTAACAGTCAACAAAAAGCAATTGCTTGAAAAGACACATTAGTCCATTAATATAGCTTTTTTTTCATCTGTACAGCTCTTTAATATAAAGATTATATTGTAGGAAGACAAGACTAGGTATTACTAAATTGCAGAAATGGCATTATAAAGTCTCTTCAATTAGTTGCAGTGCCAAATCTCCAAAAAGAGATTTCCAGCTGGAAGACTGAGATGCATTATATTATGTTTCTGGAAAAGCTGATGAGTTGCTATTCATGGTGATCATCCAGAATTCATCTATACAGACAGTCCATTAAGCAATGCATCTAGTTAGCATTAAAATCTTCAAAATGGTGCAACACCTGTGCACCAAGGGATAGCCTTTCTGGTGACATGGTTTCTCCATCAACACCAGGACAATTTTGTGTGGGATAATATCCATGCATTATAGTCATCACATGTATTCACCACAGTACCTGACATTTCAATATAATCTTTGGATAACCTACTCCTGCTTCAGCATACATTCCACATGAAATATAAGGCTTCTAAGATTACAGATTGTGGAACACAGTACTGTTGAAGGCTGTTAACTTATTTCTAATTACCACAGGAGCAGCAATGGCTTCGTTTATAGCCTGTACTTGAGAATAAGAGATTAAATTTGCAGTCGATATCTTGAAAGTAGGCAAAGCCTCTGTATGTTTAGGCTTCTTTGTGAGGTATAGAAAAAATGGATTACATCATGAGGATCAATGTTCATTAAGTCTTCAAAGAGATTTAGAAAAGCTGGGCTCCACTGTCTTGAAAATATGAAATATGCAGGCAAAAAATTGATTCTCTAGCTTGGGAATCACATCTTACAGTGTCATCATACACAGTTATCATATTTAACAGAGTGCAAGACTTTTGTGGACATGGATTCTTAGGATCCAAAAAGTCATTGATAGACTAAAAGCTAAGAATCATTGGAAACATCTATCTATCTATCTATCTATCTATCTATCTATCTATCTATCTATCTATCTATCTATACACATGTATGTAGGGTACTTTGATATTTCAGATTATGAGAAGATTTCTGTTTTTTTTTAATCATATCTCTGAGATGGGGAATCCCCAGCAGAGGCATAGCCAGGATTTCGGGAAACATTTACCACATTATATATCAAAGTGTACCACCTTATAGAATGCAGCTTTTTTATTTTATTTATTTAAAATGTGTTAACCAGGATAGTGCACAGTTCACAAGAAGCCAATGTCAGTCTCTGCTTAGGAATACAAAGAAAATCAGAATTACATATAGTGAGAGACAGCAAAAGAATGATAAAAATACACACATGTCAAGTGCCAATATCAGATAATTAAAATGTAAAGTGGACTGCTCTGGTGGCATAGAGGGATAAAGCCCTGAGTATAGCCCAGTAGTCAGTGGCTCAGATGACTGATGGAGCTGCAGGGAAGGGATGGGCCTGCCCATCATGGATGGGAGGGTGCTTGTTGATGCTCTCCCTAAGGTGAGGTGTGGCCCAAAAGAGGGGAGTGTTTCTTGGACACAATTGACAAGCATGTGGGTCAGGGAAAGGAAGTGGTTATGATATAAACAAAAAATATCCCCCCTCGGACAGGAGCACAGAGGTGCCCTCCCTAGGATCCATGTCTGGCCTCAGCAATACTGGAATAAGTCCAGAGAGGGATAGGAAGATAGGTGGTAGACCCATTATAAACTTGGGGCACTTGGGGCCCTGGTTAGTGTACATGAAGACTGAGGGGACCACAAAATGAAAAAAATAAGTAAAATGTAAAGGGTATCTACAACTGAATATACATTATTTGCAAAAATCAAGAAAAAAAATCATGGAGAAAGTGAACTGCCTGTGTGATAACTATAGCAATGTGTTATCTAACTGGGAATGATGGGATAGTTGAGTGGAGTGAAGGATATCAGATGGAGATTGTGAGTCGAAGGAAGGAGAAGTTATATTAAGCAAAAGATTATGTGAGTGAGAAGTGAGACTGGTGCGACAGAACCTGCCATATGAAAGACAGTAAGTGTTACTAGTAAGAAAGAAAGAGCAATGTAGATCAGTTTAGATGATATGGCTGATTGAAAGATAATGGCATTTGACTGATGAGAGCAGCAGGGCCTTTAGTTGAGTCCTAAATTTTGCATAAGATTTGGTATGGTCTATTGTAGGGTAAAGCTTTCACAGATTTTTGGACATTTGCATGCTTTTTACTGTGCACACAGTTGTTTTAATTTTTAAGGGACCGGGTAATCTTACAAATTTTATTGGTAATTGTTTGAATGTATGTCAGTTTTGTTTTTTATGCTGAGGCTAAGGGGGAGGCCATATTCAAGTCGGTAGAATGACTTTGCCTATATCTGTTCTGGAGGTTTTAATAAGAAAGGGTCGATATCTTATTGACACAAAATAGGAGACAATTAACCTTTTTTTATGTAGTCAAGGTGGAGGGAGAAGTTAACGATGGGGACAAAAGAAATACTAATGTGTTTAACAGATGTACTGTTTTCTTTGGGTGTTGTGGTCATAGATATGCAAAATGTTTTGTGGTTTTTTAACTGTATGTTTGGTGCCAAAAATCATAGTTTTGGTTTTGTTGGAATTGAGAATGAGGATTTTGTTAGAGAGCAAGTGGATTAAGGCTAGGAAATCTGCCTGCAGGTCTGTCTAAAGGTTGGATAATGAGTTGGTTGTGCAAAATAATATCATACTTTCTGTGTAGAAAAGAAGGGGGAGATAAACGGTCATGGGGAAGTTTATTTATAAGGACAGAACTTAGTAGAGGAA
The DNA here is from genome assembly GCF_019279795.1 of Protopterus annectens. Taxonomy (NCBI): domain Eukaryota; kingdom Metazoa; phylum Chordata; order Ceratodontiformes; family Protopteridae; genus Protopterus; species Protopterus annectens. The sequence continues at coordinate 1,123,647,021 of NC_056743.1, forward strand.
CAGGTATGGAATCTGGGAACTCAGGGTATGAATTTTGACAGAGGAGTGTCGATTTGTGAGAGAAATTTGAAACCACGCAAGGGAATAGGGTGTATGCCTATTTGTAGTAGAAGATGGAGGAAGATGTTATGGTCAATGAAGCCAAAGACTTTTGTAAAGTTGATAAACATAGTTCTAGTGAGTTGGCTTCTTTCCATAGATAGTAGCATTTCATTGGTCAGGGTCCATAGGGCTATGAGTGTACTATGACTGGACCAGAATCTGTGTTTAACTCATTACATCCCAGTGATGCCTCCAGCTGCATCTGCAGTTAACTCCTACTGACACCTGTAGGTGTCAAACATTGATTTTTCAGATTTGCATCAATAATTCCAAAATAATGCTATGTACAAGGTTTTAAAAGATTTCATCTTAAAGATTATAGAATGGCAAACTCAACTGCATTAATATTTGACCTCTGTTCAGTGCAGGTAAGTAGATATTAACTGTTGTTTTTAAGATATTAATTTATATTAATTTATATAGATCTAATTTGTACATTTTTTTAAATATCTCAACAACCAAGTAACACAGACAGAACTCCTTAGCCTCATATGAAAGATCTCAGTTAGATGAATAAAATGCTGCTGACACTATGTGTGTAACTTGAGTGGCTGCTGAGATACTGTAAGTTGTTTAAAACTATTACAAATGTAATAATTACTGTGTTTACTGTGACTTATAAAATTCTGTTTGCGATCTAGAACCTAAAGAATATTGCCACTATAAAAGAGCTTATTATGAAGAGCTTGCCATTTATACTTCTTTCATAACATCTATGATTCCAGAAATATGAACATTTATTTAAAAAAATGTGAGGACATAATTTGATTCTGTCAAAAAGCTTAGGCTCCACCCACTGGAAGTTACAGTGCAAACTTCCTAAGCTCCAATGGAGTGAATGAGTTAAGGGATATTGGAGGTAGTGATGCTTTCAGTAAGCTGAACATAGATATTTTTTTCAAGCTTCTATCCTTCCACCACTTTAGTTATGTAAGAAAATGCATGGAATACAAAAAAAAAAAAGAGTTTTTGTTTCTTTGTGGTTTCATATTTCTTAAAAACACATATCAAACCACAGTTATTGCATTCCATCCCCTGTGCATGTCAACATTCAGCACTGACAAGTACTGCCTCAAAACATGCAATCCGTTTGCTTTGGTCTCACACTCAGTTACCCACACAGACATAAGCAAACACATATACAACCATACATTGCTTCCCTACACATGCTCAGTATGAAACTGATAGAGCATCAGTAGCCCACAGGGAAAAAAAAATGCCTAACGGCATAATGACGAAAATTTTTTCCCATAGGAAATCATTGCCGGTGCAATTTCTAACTGTGTGCCAGCAATGATTCACTTCTTATGGGAAATTTCTCTCTTTTTAGGGTTTATGTGACCATGTAGTTAGTATATATAAGTTCAGGGGTGTGAGGGGCTTCCCCTCCACATCAGGAAATGCAGGGGGAGGCTTGCTCCCAGCAAAAACAAATAAAATAATTATTTTCATCTTTTTGGAATGTAGACTTTTGGGAAGCTGGCATTTCATAGCAGAATCCCCCACACATACACACACTCTGTAATCATGAGCTGTTCATGGTTTTCATAAACTATAATCACCATAGGCAGTGAGGCACCAACTTCCTATACATAATTTTACTACCATGACGTCTGGACCATCAGGACAGATCATGTCATAGTCAGAGCAGAATATCTTAAAGCATTGATACTGTGATAAATAAAGAATGATATTGATTGTAAGTCTCATCTACTGCTATAGACTTTACTATGGTCCCTTTACATTGCTAACCTCTGAGTTGGACAAGTTAAAAATATAGATAGACAACAGATACATATACAGATAGATGGATAGATAAGTTGTCTCATTTGCTGTAGTCTCTGCTGAATAGCATGGCAAATGTTACATCCAAGTACCGAGTATTAACTACAATTCATAATCGCTTCATGGAGTTACAACCCAGTGTTGTGGAATAAGTGTACAGACTAGGCAGATGACATCTGTATTTGTTCTTGATTCCATTTTTAAGTTGTTAACTAATAATAAACTTGCCTATAATTAGACATAAATTTACCCACATATAGTGGTATAATTTCCTAGTACTGTCAGTGGTCTTACTGAAGCTGAATTTTCACTGATAGTTCTAATTTTTGACTGTAGTGGCTAAATATAGTCAAAGAACTCTGCATTGAAATATTACTTAAGTATGTTTAGCCCACGTCCTTTAATCTGCTGCTTTGGTAATGTATTTTGTCATCTATTTTGGATAGATATCTTCATTGTGGCTGAGCCCATATGACATTTTGTTGCTATGCATGCTGCCTCTTGCCTTGCTGTCTCTTTGTTTAGTGGTCTGCTGTGCTGTGTTTGCAAAGTTTTTGCAAATGTTCTACTTAAGTGCATGAATTATCTGTGGTTTGCAGAATTCAGTTCACTGGACAGGGGATTCCGATATGTTTAGTTAATAACAGTGCTATGAAGAATGGAGGAGATTCTACTGTGCACTGTGCTTTTTATACAGTTATATAACATATTTACTTGAAATGGAGAAGAAATACATTTTGCTTCATTCACTGTATTCTCATGCAAGGTTGAAAAAACTATTATTACAGAGCAGAATTACCTTTTAATACTTTCTGAAGTCTTTTCTGTATTTTTACAAACGGTTCACATAGCATGTGGAAAAAACAGCAGACTCTGCTACTTACACTGCTGTATGCTACATTTTCAAATACAGATTTAATGGCCATGAGAAGTGTGTTAAACCAAATTATCCTTAGAATAATTAAGCCATATTTCAGTGTTCTGTTGTGCTGAGTTGTTTTGCTTCTCTAAGTCTGAATGAACTTAATTGTTTTGCAATATAATTTCAGCATTTTAAGGAATATAGTGATACATATACTCAGTTATTTCATCTTCAACACCTTCTAAGTCAGTAAAAACACACTGAGAATGTTTCTTTTCCTGATAGGGGTTTTTCACTTTTTGGTCAAGTCCAGCTTCCATAGCCTCCATCTCCCACCATGCAATACATGTTAATGTATATGCTAGCCAGCCTCTTATTTATTTTTCTAATCCTCATAAGAATTGTCTTACATATGTTCCATATGGCCTCAAAATGTGTTGTTGGATTTACTGAAATATTTAGATATGCTGATTCAATTATTCACCACCATTTTTTGTGAAATAATACAATCCTTGGTCTCCCATGATCTGTTCAACTTATGTAGCCAAATTGTATTCTATTGTTTAAATGTGTATTTTTTCTGAAACTGGGTATTCAGTTTGATTAAGTGAATAACTTTAAAATACACACTTCCCACCTTCCTCTAATGTTCTTGTTTTCTTTCTTTATGTGGCTTCTGATACAAACCATGCACCATTTTATTGTCCTGTTCTATCCTGCCTGTACTCTGTCTATAGCCTTAAAAGGATGATAACTTCAAAATTAAAGTGTTCCAGATGGAGTTTTATTAACAGTCTATATAGGAACTTCATATTTTTCTGCTGGCAATATTTCTTATACATTCCAGTTTTCCACCAGTGGAAAAATTACTTAGATTTTTATCATGAGTTTTGTCTCCCATTTAAAAAAAATCTCAGGTTACAAAGTCAGCAATAAAGTTAATTAAATAAATAGGTTATCTGATACAATTATCCAACATCTGGTTCCTTTGCTATGGCTTTTTATACCGTACTTTACTATATTTTACTTTCCAGATACATTATGCTTTATCCTTTGAACTGGATCATTGAATCTAATTTGTACTGCTTTGGCACAGTTCTCCAGACTTCCGAATTCTCATTTATTTATTTTATTTTATTTTATATTTGTTTACTGGGAAAGTCCTACTGGACACAGGTCCATTTTCAGCGGAGGCCCGGGGAGAAAAGCTCCACAATTCAATACAATACATGAGAGAAGAGAAAAACATTGAGCATACTTATAGCAATCATACACAATATGTTAGAGATTAACAATTCTTATAGTAAACAATCAGTGAGGTACATAATAAACATAAAACAGCATTTGTATTATTTTTACAGTTATAAGTTTTGTCAGGTAAATATCCACAGGTTCACAAGCTTTCAGGGGAACTGATTATAATTAGCTGTACACAGAAACATTCTCTTGGTTTGGGTTAGCCTGGTGAGTGGCATGAACATAGCCAATCACTTAAATAGTGGGTTTTCAGGAGTTTTTTGAAATGAATAAAGGAGGTGGTAGAAGTTATTTGGCTTGGTAGTGTGTTCCATGTTTTAGCAATGGTGCTGGCAAAGCGGGATTTACCGGCATCATTTTTATGTTGGATGACAGTTATGAGGTTCTGGTAACTAGATCTTAAGGTTCTAGAGGGAATGTGAGGCTGAATTAGATGATGAAGTACTGGGGTTTTCTCAGGAAGTTTGTGTGCTATAGAGAGTTGATTGAGTAGAAGTATATGAGGCAACTCATGCCAGTTGAGCTGCTTAAGGGATAGATAGTGGTGGGACCTATATGCAGCTTCAGTAGCAAACTTGGCAATCTTGTTGCAGCAAGATTCCATTTTATTTGGATCAGTGTGGCAGAGATTAGTCAAGATGGGAGAGGCATAGAGGAGGGTGGATAGAAGATGAGTCCTTGCGATGGTTGCTTTAGTGTGTTTAGTCATAAACTGTTCCTGTAGAGGAGTCCAAGTTTTTTATTAACTTTATTTATGGTTTGTGCTATGTGGATGTCGAACCTCAGGTTATTGTTTATTTCTACATCTAGCAGTTTAGTGTGTGTGGTTGGACTAATTTGAATGTTTTCTTTAAAGTACATGGTGAAATAACTATTTAGGGGAGGAGATCTGCCTGGGCTGAAAATAATTAGTTTGTTTCTTTTGGGGGGATTAAGAAGAATTTTGACGTTAGTGAACCAAGTTTCTGCTAGGGTGAAGTTATTTTGGGTTAAGGTTTGTAGTTCATTTAGGGTGGTGGCAGCACATATAAGGGTGGTGTCATCTGCGTATTGTACTACTGAAGCAGTGGGTGAGAAGGAAGAGATCTTGCTCGTAAATAAAGAGAACAGCAAAGGGCCAAGGATGGATCCTTGAGGGACTCCTATGGTAACTGGTAACAGGGGGGACAGTTGTCCCTGCCATAGGACTGCTGATGGCGAGATAAGTAGCTGTTGAACCATGATATAGAGAGGGGACTTATATTTAGGGTAGATAGAGTTTCAAGAAGCATACTGTGATTTACCATGTTAAAGGCTTTTGATAAGTCTAAGTATATGGAAGAAACAAATAGACCCTTGTTTCTATGGTGGTTAACTATATTGGTGAATGATGGTAATGCTGTGGTGGTGCTATGGGAAAGTCAAAAGGCATGCTGGGATATGGAGAGTAGGTTATTATTTTGGAGGTACTGCATTAGTTGAGCATGAACAACTCTTTCTAATATTTTGGATAAAGGTGATAGGATTGCTTTTGGGCAATAATTAGCGAGCTCTAAGGAATTACCTCCTTTGTGCAGTGGAATAATGTGTGATGTTTTCCATGAGGTGGGAACTTTGCATTCTAATAGAGATCTATTTATGAGACTAGAGACAGGCTAGGCTATAGCTTCAGCTGATATCTGAAGGAAGTCTGCTGGTAGCACATCATCTGCTAGAGTGGTTGGTTTAAGTTTCCTAAGGAGTTTAGAAATTGCCTTGGTTGACACGGACTGAAGGTGAAAACTGGGGTATTGTTTTATATATTGGGGTGGGTTGGGGTAGTTATTGGTGTGGGGCTGCTAATGCTATTTTGGGCATTGGCAAGGGTCTGGACTGTTTCGATAAAGAATTTGTTAAATTGAGTAGAAATGTTTTCATGGTTATTTGGTAGCACAGGAGTTGGAGTAGTGGACTTTCCTGGGTGGAGTATACCATTTATTGTGGCCCAGAATTTTTGGGGGTTGTGAGCATATTTTTCTTGCATATTTTTATAGTAGCTAGATTTGTCAGTTTGATGTGTTTTTTAGCTATGTTATGATAGTTTTGTCTCAGAGTGGTTTTTTTTTTATATTGAATCCAGGCCTTGTCCCTTTCTTTCATTATAGTTTTAGTATCCTTTCTTAGCCATCGGGCACAATTCGTTTTTATTTAATGATTCTGGGGAGTGCATGATGATTTAAGATTTTTAAGAAGGTTGTGTTAAAGTATTCAACGGCTTTGTCTAGAGATAGTTGTTTTAGGGGAGTCCAGTTGTAGCTTTTTAGTGCATTGATGAAGTCAGTAGTTATAAAGGTCTTTTTGTTTCAAACTACTCTGAGGATAGGTTGGATGATGGCTTGGGATCTGTTCCTAATTATGTATGTTGGGTGATGGTCATTTAGAGTATCTGGAAGACAGCCAGATTGTTGCGCAAGAGTGGGGTCAGATACCAGGATCCAGTCTAAGATGGACTGGCATTTGGATGTTTTGTCAATTCTAGTGAGGGTGGTTATAGTTTGGATAAACCTGTGGAGTTTTATAAAGGCAGAGGGATTATGACTGGAGCAGTTAAGCCAGTCAATATTGAAGTCCCCTAATAGTATGGTTTCATGCGGTAGGGAGATGGAGATCCAATTAAGCAGGCTTTCCATTACAGTGATGTTATTGCCTGGTGGGATATAGCCACCTACAATAATTATGTGTTTGTTGGGATTTATTTTTAATTTGGCAAGGATTAGTTCTACATCTTTGACTTCGTGGGTATTATAATCTAGCTGTTCTATGGTGAGATGATTTGGAATAATATTGCAACACCTCTGCCCTTTTACTCTAGTCTGTCTCTTCAGAAAATATTGTAACCAGGGACAGTAATTTCATTATTATGGTGGTGTGGTTTGAGGCATGTTTCAGTTAACACATTGATGTCTGGTTTGTATACAGGTAGTAGGGCATGAAGGTCCTGAATTTTGTTAGGTATAATTCTTGCATTAATGTTTAAGAAGAGGAGAGCTGAGGTAGGTCTGTGGTATAGGGGATGTCTTTCTGTATCCTTTTATACATCAACTCAGCTGCATAACTTTAGGTCAATAAGAAAAGATAAATGCTGCCTTCTAGCCTTTCTGTATTGCCAGTTATAATGGAAATGACCTTAAATAACGTATTACTAATCTCTAGGCATCTCCTTTTATCACCATTCTTTTATCTGAGTAAACTCTATTTACTATAACCCTCTGAGTCATACTGACGTGACTGTGTTTTACACACATTATTACTGTAGGACTCGTAGTAGGGCCCAGTCAACATTCTTGTACTTTGTCTACTAATCTATTTTGTGGTACCTTGTCAAATACCTGACTAAAGTCAAAGTAAGCCATATTTATAGTATTGTTTTTGACATAATAATCTGGTTAAAAAGTCAAAGAAATCCCTTAGATTTATAACAAGTCACCAACAGACACAAATCACACAACACATAAAATACTGCCAAAATATTTATTCTTATTGTAGGTTCATTGTTTATTTATTTATTTATTTATTTACATTTGTTTACCAGGAAAGTCCACTGGTACAAGAGGAGGCCCAGGGAGAAAAGCTACATTACAATTCAAAACAATATAACAATACAAAATACAGGTTTACAGGGTATGAAAATGTGAGCAAAGAAAGGACAAAGAGACAAACCAGGGTCTCCATACATAGCTTTATAAAGTAAATGATAGCTATTCTGTGGTTTCTTCTGATATTACCATAGAATAGTTCTCAGTCAGATGATCATCTGTTATATGTAGCAGTGTATGATACTAAAAGTAATTCTGAGGTTGGCGAACAACAAAAATATTATCAAAAGATTTTCACTGATTAAAACTAATGGTGGTATTCATAGTCATTTATGCAAATGTGTTTAGACTCTCTGAGATGTCCCAAAATGCACAATGACCTCAAATGAGCCTATGCAAATTTACTAGTGATCAGATGTAAATGAAGAATGATGCAACTCAGCCAAATAATGAAATATTCTTTACACCTTTTGTGAGTCATACTGGAATTTAACCACTTGTCTGTACTGATCACAGATATGTTATATAAAGAAAAGTCTCACCAAATCTGTTAGAGTTGCAGTCCTTGATAATGCTTCCACTTGCAGCTAGTTTTGCTATTTCTGGGTGTGAGTTGCTTGTCTTAGCTAGGACAAACTCTGACCAAGAAGGTTAAAATATAAACAAATCAAGAAATCATTAATAGCTTTAAAGCAGACAGGAACATTATAAGGGTATTATTGGGTATATTTGACTCCCATAAAGGTAGTGGAGGAATGCATGGACTTCTTATCCCTGTGAACACAAAGGTATAAATAACCTTTATTATACTTCCCACAAAGACCTTCCAGGAACAGACTAGGAAAATGTTGGGGATCTCACAGGCTTCTGCCTTGAAGATACTGCAGCAGTTCCTGGATATACTCATGGCACATGTGGATCAATACATCTATTTCCTGATGTCACCTCAGGACCGAGCTAGAATTATGCATGCCTTTTTTGGGGTGGTACATTTCCCTGAGGTACTCAGCGTAACATTGTGTACCCATCTTATAATTAGGGACCCTTCTGGTCCACAGGGTGAGCTGTACCACAATAGAAAGGGCTACCATTCCATTTCTTGACAGATAATGTGTGATGCATGAGGGTGCATCAATAGTGTATCTGCCCAGCATCTTAGCAGTACACATGATTCCCACATTTGGCACACTGGCTCACTCTACCACCTTTTCTTGCATGGTAGGATGCCAGTGGTAGGACGCCCGGTGGTCATATTGTTGGTAACTGGAAAAATAATTGGTTTTCTAATATAGTATTTTAGTAGGTATTCATGATAAAATGTATTGTTGAATGCTGAACATTTTTATTTTTGTTTTATCTCCCCCATGCTCTCTCTCTCTCTATTTTTTTCAGGTAATTCTGGATATCTAATGGAGCCATGGCTTATGACACCTGTCAGAAATCCAAGTGAAGGTTTAGAAGAGACCTATAAGACATCCCTGCCCCAGACCTGAATTGTAATTGAGAGGGTTTTTGACCTCCTAAAGTGCTGTTTCAAGTGCCTGGATGAGTCTGTGCCCTTCAGTATTACTCGGCTACTGCATGCTGCATGTTTACTGCCTGTTACATTCTGCCTGAGACAATCATTCACTGGTCTTGTGGTGAAGTGACAAATGCTGTCACTGTAGCTCCCAGATCCAGTCCCACTATGACTAATGATGACCAGCTGGCAGCAGTAGTAAGGGACCTCATGGGGCAGACTTGTACATGGCATACAGCTGTGCAGGTAAAGAGGTGGCATCTAATCAATAACTAAGGACCACGACTTTCAAGTTAATGTTTTCCTTCTTGTAAAAAAAAACATATAGGATCCAACTCCAAAAGACTTGGTCTCAATGTAAATGACCACTTAAGCTGAGAGCATGCTGACATTAGTTGTTTTGGAATCTGGTGTCCCCTGTAAGTCTGTTTATAGACATGCCTTACACTGAAGTAATTCACTTACATTAAGAGCAACTCTTTTAGAATCTGGCCCTTAGAGTATAACTGATGCATGCGGTGATCTCTGTGGTCTATGCTGTTGGGTGTGTGGTCTGTTGTCACTATTTATCTGACATTCTCTTTCATCTTAGAATAATTTTTGGTACTTGCATATTATCGCAACCAGATATGTTATGTCAATAGCGGTTGCTTCACGATCGTTAAAGTGTTAGCTAATGTTGTCATACTGTATTATAATGTATATTTTTGTGTGTCTGATGTATTTACTGTTATCAATAAAATCTAAAAAACATAGTCTTCTGGTGTCTTTAGCGCAAGCATATTTATCATTTCAAGACCAGGTGCTGCATGCACCTTTCTTGTGGCAACAAATTTTGTCAAATTGCTTTTACACACTTGTTTGGGTCCCACAGGTGTGTACTACTTTTACTCTGAGGTGAACACCATACTACTTTGCTCCTTTGAAGATGCATCTCTGGGATTTGTTCAGTACAGAAAAAGACACAATTAAATTCTTTCAAAATTATGGAATTATTTCCGAAAGTCAGGAATGCAATTCAGGGCATTCAATGAAATTATACTTTGGCAAGGAAATGTTTTGGAAGTGTAATAAGGAGAAATGTTACCAGCATGTTGGTATTTATACAGGAAACTGGTTTGATGGTAGTAGAATACGTTTTACTACCGCATTACATTTCATTTACTGCTGGTGTAAGCAGATGATCTCTATTACATTCTGTTTGGAAAAACTTGAAATGTCAGACAAGACTGTCTTTGACTGGAATAATCACTTAAGAGATATACATGTACTGGAAATGGAGAAACAAGAAAAAAAATGTAGTAGAAATAGATGAAAGTCTCTTCACCTGAAAAAAAAGTAATGCTGGACGTGTCCTCCCTAAGCAATGGATTTTTGGAGGGATCTGCAGGGAGACAAAGGAAACTTTTCTAGTAACTGTCCCAGATAGACGTGCCTTAACCTTATTCAATAAAATAATGAAGTACATTAAAGAGGGCAGTACTATCTTTTCAGACTCCTGGCGAGCTTATCAGACAAAGCAATTTGAAGATGCTGGCTTTAAACATGTCAAGGTTAACCACAAGTATAACTTTGTAGATTCTGATACTGGTGTCCATACTCAACAGGTTAAACGGATGTGGGGTTCAGAAAAATGGAGAAATAAAAGACATAGAGGGATGGCTCATCACCATTTGGACTCATATTTAGCTAAATATATTATCCCTCCCTGGTTAGATCCGACCACAAACTAATCACCGTGGAAATTCACATCTCACCCACACTCCCCACAAAGGTAACCACCTTAAAAAACTTTTCCAAAGCTGACTTTGGGCTCCTAAAAACAGAGGTGGCTAACTTCATGGCATCCATGTCAATGGAAAATAGATGCATGACTGCCAAATCATACACCAATGCATTGTACGAACATGTACATAAATGCATGGAGCTAGCCATACCCAACAGAACCAAAATGCTCTCCTCCAAAAAAAGGAAGCCAATCTGGTGTTCCCCTTCCATTAATAAACTCGACAACAGAAGGAAGAAACTGTTGCAGAAATAGGTGACGTCCCAAGACTGGAAAAACACCCTTATTAGCCTCAACAAAAAGTTGACATCCCTCATCAAAACCTCTAAAGCCAGCTATGAAGGCAGAATTGCAGCAGACACTAAAAAAACCCACAAAACCTTCTATAGTTATATCAAGAATTTCCATGGTAATACCAAGGTTTGGTCTGAGTTATTGCACAGTGGTACCTCCTGTATTGAGCCAACAGATATTGCCAACATACTGGCTGACAGATTCAGGGCCAACTTTACCCCCCCCCCCCAAAGGACCAATTACAATACCAGAAGAATGCCAGGCACTCAGCATTACTGCGGCACAGGTTAAAGCTGGATTGTCCAAGGCCAAGAATACAGCTTCCGTGGGACCCAACAATATCCCTGGATGTGTTCTACATGAACTACAAAGTGAAATGGCACCACATCTGTGTATCCTGTTCAATCACAGTCCCACCTCAGGCTTTGTCCCTACTGAATGGTGCACTGCTACAGTCATCCCTCTCCATAAAGGGGGATGACTACAGTCCCTGGGAATTATTGCCCCATTAGCCTGATGAGTCTGCTATGTAAGGCTATGGAGTGCATCATCATGGACCTAATTAACAAGGATATAGGGAATCTCCAAACTCTAGATCCCACGCAATCTGATTTTGTGAAAGGTAGATCATGCCTGCTAAACCTGGCTGACTTCTTTGAGTCAGTCACCAGAGCTGTGGATGAGGGCAAGGCAGTTCATACAGCCTACCTCGATCTGGCCAAGGCCTTTGATACCATTCCCCACTCAGGAATTATTAATAAACTCACCAAACTAGGCATCAACCCCCTTTATCACTAGGTGGGTTGCAAACTGGCTCACAGATATAACCCACAGTGTGAAAGTAGTGGACTCCAAGTCAGACTGCCGATCAGTCGCGAGTGGAGTCCCACAGGGACCAGTCCTGGGTCATCTCCTGTTTGGCATCTACTTCTCAGAAGTCCAGGCCAACATGGAGGGACTCTGGCTGACCAAGTTCACAAACGACTGCAAGCTGGGAGCCATTATTAACTTCAAGTACAAAACGCATAAAAAACAAAGACTCTCAAAAGTAAAGTGCAATAAAACTTTACTGGTGTCTCCTGGTACCTCAGCTAAAAAGCCTTCAAGGGATAAATTGTTATACCAGCAGCACATTATTCATATTGAATCACATGGTATTAGCCAATTATGCACATTACACAAACCCTTTCCATTTAAAATGACTTTGAACCATTAAAAATGCTTGTGAACTCATTTCTTAGACTTACATTATTTACACACTATGTTGACTCTAATTTAAAGTCAGTACATATTTATATTTAACTACATGCTTCAAATCGGACAACCCCTGTGAAAACACAATTCAAAATTTGCTTTAATTTCACACATTAATATTTACCTCCTGGTTAAGACCTAAAGGAAATAAAGTGCTGTAATTAATGATGAATCTGGTTTCCAAAGCTAACAACTTTCTATAATGAGTTTCCCCATGTTGATGTGAAGGCATAACCAACACACTGAAAAATAAAGAAGAAGCTGAGCCTGCATGATTTTAAGTGAAATGATGTGCCACTGGACTATCCAATCTCCTATGTCTGATGTCCCCCATATGCTCCAAAATAGGTTTTTAACTTGTCTCTTGGTTTGTCCAATATACCATTTCTTAGGGGAACAATCACAACCCAAGATACAAACAACTCCACTCGATTGACAAGAAAACCTATGTGTAGCTTTATACATTCTCTCATTAATGCTACAACCATGTAAATGTCTAACTTTTGGGCATGTAAATGTCTAACTTTTGGGCATACCTTAACTGCCACCTATAACAGTGGTAATGCATATTGAATTGATATTTTCCACCTTTCCTTCACACTTTAAGTAGTAGGTTTACAGCGATGAAATGCATACTTTTGCAAAGTAGGTTCCATCCCCACAAAAAAAGTTTCTTTTTTTTTTCTTGTTTTCTTCCCATTCAAGTTAAACATTCAACTGTTACAGAATTGTCAGACAAGATTAACAGTAGTTCAAGATCAAATGATTCATACACATCTCCCAAAGACAGGCTAGGTGAGGGTGCATTTGATTTGGAGGAAGCACTGCCATGAGAACTGTAAGATGCCTTAGTCTGATGTTGTGACCGACTTGATGCAGGTGATCTTACAGATGCTGATCTCTGACAGTGCTGCATGACTGTAAATGAATGCTGACATGTCCTACGTGGAATATGATGTGCCTGTTTACCTTGGTTACTCATATTACTTTCCTGAGAAGTAATGGTATTATCATGTGATGTCCCCCCATGTGTCCAGACAGTACCCCATCCTCTGCCCCTTGCAAGTCTGACTCCACCGTGACTCTGGTATGTGCTAACTAGTGTACAAATGGAGGTGGCCACTGATTTTTGGTGTGCCACTATACTACTCATCATTGTTGTGATGGAATTATCCCTACTCTCTGCCATTTCTATGTAGTGCTGGAAATCCTCATGCATACTCTGGAGGACTCTATTTCCTCTGGCTCTCTGCGGCAGTGCTCTGAGCCCTAACAATGTCACAGTACCTTTCCTGTTGGGTGGCCAATGCTGTATGTGTTTCCTAGAGTAGCTCTAGCAAATTCCTGCACTGGGTTCCACTTTGTAAAAGTATCACTGTGGACACTGCAGTCTATGAATGTCTTCCATCATCCTCAAAGTCTTCCATTGGATTTGGATATTTCTGTAGTGGTGTAGGGGTGTTCCTCTTGCACAGCCATATGAGGAATGTGAAGTTGTGCTTGACTTTGAGTTGCACTGTCACTTTCTGCAGAGCTACTAACATGTTGTGTGGTGAGAGAACCTGCCATTAAACTTGGGGACTGCATGACACTTTCCTCAGGCTGCATAATAAATGTAACTACGGTATCATTATCATCACCAACACCCATTTTGTGCTGATGTCATCCAAATGTATTGGTATAGTGGAACTGTTCGTTTCTAATGCTTACCCTGTAAAATGATTAGAAAACATTACTAATAATGAAATACCATATGCTACTGCATGCTGTCATTGTCATTCTGTGCTGATGTACCAAGTTCACTTAATCATTGACTGCCAACTATGCTCCTTGGATCACACAAAAGAACTGCTCTCTTATGCACAAGAGAGATGCTGCCTGGAATAAATGTCAAAATAACAAATCCCCTTCCAATCTTCAGTGCTACAGAGAACTTCATGGTTTAACTAAAAATCAGCCCTGACAAAAAATGTATCTGATTCCACACAATAATCCCAACTCTAACCCAAAAAAAGTCTGGAATACTGTCAACAAGCTCCTACATTCAGGTAAGCCCTCTGCATCGAATTCCTCCTCTAATAGCTTGGCTTCTGACACTGCTAGACTTTTCAACTCCTTCTTCATTAACTCCATACAAAAAAATTAACAAAAAAATGACACAACTAACTACCCCTCTATTTCTCCCCCGATCCACCCACACAGACTCCTTCTTTCTTAAGCCTGTCCCCACTCTTTATATCAGATCACTCCTGAGTAACCTAAAAACATGCTCCCCTTCCACCGACAACTTACCACCTAGTAAATTCTATTGCATATCCCATCTCCATACTAATCAAGAGATCCATCTAAGAAAACATAGTCCCTGATGTCTGGAAAAAAATTATATGTCATTCCCATTCATAAAGGTTGCAGCTCCAATGATCCCACTAATTTCAGGCCTATTGCTATTCTATCCCCCCTAGCAAAGATTATTGAAAAATGCATTCATAAACTGCTCCTCACTCGTCTACTACAAGAAAATCTCCTCACGCCTACTCAACATGGTTTTTGCCTGCACCATAGTACATCTACTGTACTATTATCTTTTACACAGACTATCTCTAAATCTTCAGACAACAATAAACTAATCTCATATCTATTCCTTGACCTCTCAAAGGCTTTGGACACCATCTCACACAACTTACTTCTGTCCAAACTATCTAGCCTCAATCTCTCAGACTCTACTCTTTCCTGGTTCTCTAGCTATCTCTCCAACAGACATCAGTCTGTAAGATGTCTCTCTGCATCTTCCCCTTTCCTCCTTGTCTAAACAGGGGTTCCCCAAGGTTCCATCCTTGGACCCCTACTATTTAACATATTTACCAACAACCTATATCTTTCCTGTCCTCACTCCTCTAATATAATATGCTGATGACTCCACAATAGTTTCCACCTCTAACAGTCTCCCACACCTAGTCACCCTTACCCAAGAATCTCTTCACTCTGTTGAAAAATGGCTAACATCCAATCAGCTCCTACTCAACCCAAATAAAACTAAACTCTTTCTCCTCTATAAATCTCTACAATACCTCAAATCTACCTTTTCTGTCACCTCCTTTGTCAACACAATTATCAAGGCCAAACCTCACATTATCAACGATCAACTAAAGTTTTACTTTCACATTCAACACTGCATGAAAAAGACACACCAAAAACTTGGGCTACTCTATCGAAGCAAATAATTCCTCACAAAGGAAACTAAACTGTGTCTAGCACAAGCCTATCTACTGTGTGTCTAGCACAAGCCTATCTACTACCCACCCTATTATATGCTGCCCCTATCCTTACAGACCTTCAAACAAATCTTTTGACTAAACTAAAACTCACATACAATAAAATTGCAAAATGTGCCATTAATTGACCATATTGCTCTAAAAAAAAAAAAACTACAGTTGCTTGAATTGCGCCATCAAGTCCTTCTGGCACTACATCTGGCTCACACCATCTTAAACCAACCCCACTCCTGTCCTGCTCTCTCCACTCTCACCACTCCCTATATTCCTAACCAAACACTCTGCAGCTCAGACCAACACCTCCTGCATATCTACAAACCAAATAAAACCATTGACAAACTTCTCAATAATCACTCCATTGCCAATGCATGGAAGAAATGGACCCTATATTAAGATCAACTTTGAATACAAATTACTTCAAAAAAATATTAAAGGACTATTTTTTAAACTCCTGGACTTACTCTTGCTCTGATCCAGCTTAATGTGCCTCTCCTCTCTGGTTCCTACTAAAGCCTCACCTTACCATACATCTATCCCCTCCTTCTCTTATCCTGCACTTGTTCTCTAAAACTGGCTGTACTAAAGAATATCTCTCTGGAGCTGATCTTTTGTTACTTATTATTCATGAACTCATCTCATGCCTTCATCTGTATGAACTTTTTCTGTGTACTGGTATAGGATGATACTATACTGTGGTTCCTGATATACTGTTTCATTATTACTGTGACTAACTTTAGGATGAAACTGTATGTGATTACTTGTATCCTGTGTATTATTTCCATTGTACTTATTGTATCTGTGACACTTTATTTTATGTATAAAACTTTGTGTGCTTTTCTCCTCTGGTCTCTGCTGAAAAAGGGCAAGTGCCCAGTCAGTCTAACCTGGTCAACAAATGTCACATAAATAAAATAATCTATAATTGTCATGTGTTTAATGTGATCATTTCTTGTCAGCATTCAGTTCTCTCTGTAAGTATATGTGACTGTTTTTACACCAATCTTTATGAGCAAATGAGTGTTGCTGCTGCACACATTGATAATATTCTCCAGTGCCGCACCACCTCTAAATATTCCTGTGTCACTGTGTTCTGTGTCACAGTCATCCCCGCAGATGGATAGAAGGTATGCCTCATCTGGTGTTAATTGAATCATTATTAGAGTCGTCCCACCCCACAGTGGCATGGGAAATTGCATTCTGCTTATCTTTGCTTCTAGCATGCCCTACCATATCATTCACCTTCTTCTTGCACGATGCTAGCTCTTGATTTTTGTCTCCCACTACATTAATGTCAAGATGTTCTTGATTCCACACCTTGGTCCTCTCAGTTTGTTTGGACTCTCCTTTACCAAATAGAAGTTTCCAGTATATCCTAAGCATACCTCTCAACTGTCGAGATTTTTGCAGAATGGCCAGATTTTTGCCTTATATTTTTAGTCTGTTTCTCATAAAAACTGTGGTTTTCTGACAAGTCACTGAGGACTGAAGTCACTAAATGATATACCTTTGAATTTCAGACTTCATACGCTTAAAAAATGAATGCTAACTTAAATTCCACTGTTCTAATAAATAAGA
>NC_056743.1:1123669280-1123721780 GCF_019279795.1 Protopterus annectens
GAACCTATGAACCTATACCCACACACCAAACCAAATTAGAAAAGTAAGTTCTGGAGCACAGTAACACCTTACCAGTGCATCACTCCATTCAATACTTCATTAGTTAATTAGTTCAGCATTCTAACAGAAATGACTTATGTCACAGCATGTGTACTTGTTAAGGAAGGTACTGTTATAGTACATAATCCAGCTTATTTTATATTGCTCCCTATATGATACTGCTGTTTAATTTCCGTCGGCTATTTCCATCTACCTAGCTCCTTGTTAATTAGCCCTCTTTCTTTTTGTAGTCATCCCCATTATTTCTTCATGTTCTATACACCCATATGCTGGGATATGTGACCATCCCTAGTACTTTTTCCATGCCTAGCATGAACCACACAGCTGCCTGCTCACTGTGGGTCAGTGGAACTCTCAGCATTCAGATTTTTTGCCTCACCCCTCTCTTTAGAAAACAAGACTGAGTAGTTACCATTTCCTTGATGTTGCTGTTACCTTTTGCTCAGATTTTTCTATGCTGAATACCTTGCACATAAAGATACATGCATATTAGAGGCATTCACTTCTTCCTGTCTTGATCTTGACTTCTCTACTTTCTGAAAAACACAGGAATTGAATGTAACACTTCAAAATTTTTATTTTTCTCTTTCTATAATTTAAATAACAACTGGTCTATGCTCATATGTTCAGAGAAATACAGTAAGTAGTGTGGACATTTTTGTGAGGCAACACTAATGCTCTGTGTTGCTGCTTTTTCATTTAAAAAAGAAAGAGAAACAGAGTAAAACAATAATCAAGGGAACTGACATTTAAGGAGGCAAAGGTCCAGTCAATGTTTTGCAGGGAATAAGACAAGAGTGCTGTTGTGTGACTTGCTTTTTTCCCAGCTTGGGAACTATAGGAGATGTAAATGAGTACTGAAATAATAAGTGCATCTAAATATATATATATATAATTTTAGAAATAATCAATAGAAGTATCTGACTATCTGTCAAATAGACAGTTTGTTTTCCTCTGTGCTACAGAGTACAAATTGTTTCTCTATTTTGACATATGTGATCCACTGAGATCTGAACTAATTTTCATGCAATATAATGACTACCATCTTCTCTTCCTGAGGGAAAAAAAGACGTTTTTAGCCTTAGTTTTTATGAAAAAAATACTTTCAGCTAAGTAGTGCAGACAATAGTCACATATGTTTCAACGTGTTTTTTTTTTAATACTGCTGTTTTAAAGTGCTTAAATGTTCCTTCCACTGCTTATAATGGCCAGGAAAACAATTACAAAGTGCCAGAGGTCTAATGAAGCATCTGCTTGGAGTTCTTTGGCAGTCATCTTGATTATACATACCTTCCTAATTAAGGTGTTCACCCTATATAGTATATCATAAATTATTTGCAGATTGATAAGCTCTGGAACCTCACCATCTTTTCCTTTCATTTTCCCAATAAATGTTCCTATCTCTTTATTGCTTTACCATATGTACTGCTGTTTATTCCCAGACTATTCCAAGGGTTTTCATACTTCCATTATGAAGTGACAATAATATAATAGCAGAGCATCATTCAGAAGAATATGGTGTCTAAATTCCTAACATTTTCTTCCTAGCCAAATGTGGAAGGAGTGGATTAACTCTGCAGTGCCTGTCAATTTGTTCATTTCTTAGATGGTAATTTGTCAGTGAAACAAAAATAGTCACACTGCTCTGACTCATTCTCCTAATGAAGAAAATAAAAATGCCCTCTAGCTTTAAGGTTTTGCCTGGCAGAGGGTTTAGTCCACTGCCATTGCATTGTACCATTTGGGCTGTGGTTTTCAGACCAATGTGCACAATTTAGAGCTCAGTAGACATGTTAGCAGCTTTAATGTGAAATTGCTAATTTTTACTTCCTTGCTTCATTTAAGAGATATGATTTTAAATATTTATTACTGTACCCAGTAGTTAGGGCACTGACTTGATGGTGCCTTTGGAGTGTGTTATATATGGTGCTCTTTGGCATCAAAAATGGGTTGATATTCAGTATGAATGTATGGCACTTCTGCTTTTATTTGAGATGCTGCTTATTTCAGATGTGCTTTTTGTTTGCTGAATTTAGTCACTGAAGTGCTAGGAAATGAATAATAGTTCCAAAGGGTTTTATTCCTCACAGTGGGATGGATTCATAATGGCAACCTTATACACTTCTCTGTACGCTCCTGAAGGAGCCCCTGGGCCTGGTGTTAGAATACAACTTGGAAGGAGAAAAAAAGTGTAAATCCTTCTGTACTACAAAGATGTAACATGCTGCTTTGTCCACAATACTAACTTAGGCTTTTTGTTTACTTGCTTTTATCAGAAAAGGCAAGACTGAGGCTAGAAGATGCTGGCAAAAGAATAAGAATGCTTGTTTGGAATATCTGCCCATATATCACAGTAAAAAATGTAACTGTCTTAAGCCTAGCCTAAAAAAACAAATGGCAGATGAGAACTATTTAGTTTATGAAGTCATTGTTAGCCTTCATAAATATTCAGGACAACAGGACTCAATTAGTAAATATGATGTCATTGTTAGCCTTCATAAATATTCAGGACAACAGGACTCAATTAGTAAAGATGAAAACGGAGTGAGAATAGAAATGATGTCAAAAAGAAAGACCTCAGTTTCTACAAAATGTAGCAGCCTAAGTCATTGTCTATTTAGCAGGTTTAAAGATATACTTATGAAGGCCCAGAAGCAGGGTCTTGTAAGACATATATGGATATCAGTGTTTCTTTTTTCTATAATTTGATTTGTTTGTTCATTTAATAAATTACTGCAAAGGTGATAAAAATCAAATTGTTTTTAAGTGTCCTTGATTTCGCACACTGTCACTGCTTTTCCTCATACTTTTACCCTGATAATCATACAGTTTTTGATTTTCCTGGTAAGACTGCAGTCAATTTGTAATGCAGAGGATTAGATCTTCTTTATATTGATCACTGCTGCAGTAGCCTTAGCTATATAGGTTATATCCTGCCAAGGATATAACAGCTGGCAAACTTACAAAGCTTCAGAGCACTTTCCTCATCCCCAAACCATCAAACAGCTCGAGATGAACTGATTAATAGACACATTTGTGCATGAAGCCCTTCAGATCTTTACTGTTGCTGAAGAGTACGCTCCTCTGAGGCTTTTGAGGATCAGCAGTAGGCTTGTGCTATCCTTAGTTGGGCAGCTAAGTTCCCTTTGGGGGGGGGGCTTCCATTTTCTTATATTTACTGATGTTTTCTTACTTTCTTATTCAGGAAATATATTTTAAAGCTAGGAGTGTTGTGTTTTAACAGGCTGCTTTGAGACTATTAACGTACTTTTAAAAGGAGCACTTATTTTTTTGTCAGTTTAAAGTAGTGTAAACTAACTGATAACGTATTTTGTGTGGAGAAGCTCTGTTTAATTTTCCTTTGTGGGGAAGCCATAGTTTTTGAAAGTGCTTTTTTACTGCAACTTTTTCCATCAAAAAAGTAAATTCTGTGGACTAGTAGTTTTATCAGCATTTGCTACTTGTCTTGTCCGAGAAAGAGGCACCATTTTTGGTTTGACCATGGAACAGGTTATCAGTCCTGCCAGCGGTCCTTCTTCCAGCTATAAAAAGAAAAAGTGAAGCAAACAGCTTTTGCCACCATACAGTCATTTGTTGTAACTCAAACTATTTATCTTTTACCTAAAACCCCTCTGGTGTAGCACCTACAGGCATTATGGACTGAGGGTTAGCCCCATCTTCTGTGGCTATTGTAGTCCCTTCAGTAAGCAAGGGAGACCTACTCTTGTTGGTCCTGGGAGAGGAAACAGGGATGGTTTCTCTGTTATGTCAGAATGCTGTGCTCATTTCTGGGGAACCATCAGCTGCTGTTAGTAACATGATTGCCCCAACTTTTCCTGTCAAATAGAAACAGAAACCGAACATGTATCTACTCCTCCGCAAATTTCTTTCTATAGGAGTAGCTTACTGGGACTGGCAAAGGATTTAATTCAGGCTATGCATCCTTCTTGTAGAGTAATTTATGGTAAAAGAAAGAGGGATACCTCTTTTCCTGAACAGATTCAAAATTCTGAATCTGAACAGGAAGATGCATGGACAGATTCAAGGTTTTGTCCTCAGATTTCTGATTCAGACTCCGAGGTGAGCTCAGTTTCTGATTCTTTCTGCAGGGGGTTATCTTTCTCTGAGACTATTACTAGAATGTCTAAGTGTTTTCAGTGAGAGAACATTGAGGTTTCTCAGTCCCTCAGAAAATACTGTGAGTTGTTACCAAATGATTTTCCAGAATGTATACCAATCCCTCCTGTATGTTTTACAGGATGTATGTGATACTGCCTGCAGTTTTCCTAATAGTGAGCCAGCTGTCCCTAAAAATGCAGATAGGATGTGTGATGTTAGGAGGTACTGCCAGGAGAAGGAGTGCAGTGGATGTGTAACATATGCCAGCACAGCTAGGTAGAATTTAGTAAAGAATTATATGTTATTTCAATATCAAAATTATTTTTTACAGATGCTTGTACTGAAAATGTATTTGTAAAGTTGTGTTAAAAAATGTATCAACAGTGTGCCCTGCTAGAAAGAAAAGAAATGTACATGCATAATTTTAACTGTTTGAATGTTTATATTGTAACAGAGGATACAGGAAGAGAAAATAATAATTTCAATCCACCTGACTTTGACAAATACTGAGAAAATTAAATTACAGGGCCTAGGCCATAAAGAAGTTTTCTCTCAGTTTTGAATGAAACCAGAGATGCAACGTTTGTAAGATGTATGGTTTATTAGCTCCTGTAGGAACAGTGGATGTGTTTTATGGTTTTATGACTTCCAGGAGCTGCGGCAGATCTTAGCAAGGTTCTATGTGTATGTATTATTGACATGTAGGTGCTAAATACTGGCAGTTCCTAGTATTGGGGGTTGTATGGGAATCAGAAGTAAGATGACCAGATGTATGCAATGTCATTCTGTACAGAAATAATGTTTTAATACTAAAGGAGACTGAAGTCTCAGTGGCAGTCTGTTTTTTTTTTTTTGGAACCTGACATTGAAGGATCCCTCACCTAGTTCACATTGCCTTGCTCTAGTAAGTGAACCAGGGAGTAATAACAATTTAGATTAGTCTGGAAAATATGATAAGATTAGTCAAGTACTTTTTTTGTAGCTGTGTGAATCTATTCATCTGTGTTATTTTAATGTTTCCTGTGACTGAAACTCTGGGGTTTACTATAAATAGATATTTAGTATGTTCTTGTTCTCTTATTATTTATTATTAAATATATTTAAACGTTTCCTTGTGTCTGGTCCTTTTAGAAAATATTTAAGCTGTGGGAGTATTTGCAAATATTTATTTGGTGATAACTGTGGCCACTCCTGAAAGCCTGGTTGGTTGGTCAACATTACCATTAGCATTAATATTAACTTCAGTCCGTATAATAGGATACTCTTTTAAGAGCTTTATAGTAACTGACTGGTGGCAGTGAATCTAACTTATAGTCTGGGCAAAGTTGGTAGAGTGGGTAATCTGTGCCAGCCTTTCCCAGGTGTGTGTGTGAGTGTTTGTGTGTGTGTGTGTGTGTGTGTGTGTGTGTGTGTGTGTGTGTGTGTGTGTGTGTGTGTGTGTGTGTGTGTGTGTGTGTGTGTGTGTTTTAAAATTAAATCTCAAAGAGTGTGTGTCAATTACTTAGAGCAGAGACAGGAAGCAATGGTTTCATAGAGAAGGTGTTGGAGGACTTGGCTTGGACACTCAGCTGAGGACTTAACCCTACAGTTGTGCCAGTGGGGAGACTTACTGGGGTCCTGGAGAGAGACAGACAGAGAATCACAGATCCAGGGCTGAGTGTGTTCCCTGTGTGCTTTACGGGAAATTGTTCTTGATACAGAGAGGTCTGCATCTGGAAATAGAGTGTATACATCTGTATTTTAAGTGAACGTCCCTCTCCAGTGTCAGTGGTGAGGATTCAGGCTCCTTGATGACTGGCCCAGAATGGGGATGTCACAGTATGTATAAAGTTCCTCAGTCTTTGAAGTATCTATACACTATTCCCAAACCTGATACGGCAGCTATAGCCTAAGTTGACTCCACTGCTGCTAAATACCTAGTTAATTCCAGTATTATCTTTCTAATAAGGATAGGAAATTTATTGAATGGTATGGGAAAAAGTGTATAGTTCTGCAACTCTGATTTTCACAAGTTTAAATTGTCAGGCGCATGTGTTAAAGTTTGTTCTGACATGTTGTGAAAGTATGAGGAATGTTTTTCAATAGTTTCTTTTTGTGAAGAAAAATTGCTTTAAATAAGTTAGTTTCTTCTATTGCACAGGTTACTTACTCATTCTTTGCTGTGAGTATATGATTCTGTTGATACTTTTTTATGGAGTTTTACTTGACTGCTTTCTCAGAACCTCCCAGATGATTGAAAAAAATGAGATTTTGAATTCTCTCTCTCAGTTAGAGATTTAGTGTTTGGTCCCTCTGCTGCAGAGGTAATCAAAAAGTGTGATGAAAGGGGCAAGATGATTTAGGGAATTTGTAAGATTTTTCTGCCCTCCTTTTCCAAATTGCTCAAGGGATTTTCTTTCTCCTCATTCAAGTTTTGACAAACAGTCTCAACAGAATTGAGATAAACAAACATTTAAGAAGTGGCATGTGGGTTCCAATAAGAAGTTTCAAACCTCCCAAAACCAAGGACAGTCCAATAACTCTAAATGACAATTCAAGAGACCTTCTGACGCCTTCTCATCCTGACCCCTTTTTTCTTCAGAAAAGTCTGAATATCCACTTCTCTCTCTTTGGCAACAGATAGTTTCAGACAGATGGGTTCTAAAAAACATTCATCAAGATGGAAGTGGGAGAAAATTCCTCCCTTCCAAGGGGATCATTCCTCATCCGTCAGATCAGACTAGTTTCCACCAGTTCTTCATCACTTGCTGCCCCAAGGAGTAATAGAACCAGTTCTTACTTCCCGGGTGGGGAAAGGGTTTTAGTCAGGGATGTTCCTAGTGCCATAGAAAGAAAATGCTTGGAGACTGACTCTTGGCCTTTCTTTCCTAAGCCTGTTTGTGATACTGCCCAAATTCAAAATGAAGTAATTTCATAACCTATTACCTCTTCTTCCTCTTTCAAGTCCCATGATAACATTAAACTTAAAATATGGTTATAATCACATCCTTATTTATACAGACTTCAGATATTTCTTAAGCTTTTCTGCATCTGGATCACATTATCAGTTATCTGCCTTATCCTTTAGACTGTCTATTGCACCAGGAGTGTTCACAAAGTGTCTGGCTGCAATTATATCTGATTGCATGCTACAGGGTGTCCACATTTTTCCATAGACAACTTGCTTATCTTTGCAGAGTATTTTTCAAAATTGTCAAGAGTCTCTCTTAGATTAGAGATATCTTGCACAAGCTGTGATTCCAGTAGAACATTCAAAAGTCTTTCTTGACTCCCTCACACACGATTGTGTTCCTGTGATATCAACTAGACACCTCAGTTCAAAGAACTTTTTTTCCACAGGAAAATAGATCTTTATATAGATCTGCTTCTAAGGTTTTCCATTCAGACTTTGGTCACTATGAGAGAATACCTCAAAATTGTGAGTCTCATGGCATCTATAATTTTCATAATAAACCTGGCAAGACTCCACATCAGAAATCTCTTTGGTCCCAGCATCAACTCCTTTTATCTTTTCAGATCCTAGTACTGGGGTTTGTCAAAAAAAGGAATGTTTTGGTGGAGACAACAGATCTCCTTAAATCCAGGACTCCCATTTTCCATTCCTGCTCCAAAGCAGTCAGTCACCACATACATTTCAGATCTGGCTTGGGGAATAGTTTTGGAAGGGATAAAAGTGGAGGGGGAATGGGACACCAAGGTCAGATGTGAGCACATAAATATCAAGCAGATGCTTGCCCTCATCAAGGCACTCAATGGTCTGAACCATCTTTGGTCCCCAGGACTTCTTAAGGTGGTTACAGATAATACCACAGTCATGTGGTACATCAACAAGCAAGGGGGACTCAACTCATACCCCCTTTTCAGACTAGCCATGTTAGCTTGGGCTATAGCTTCACATCACAGTCTCACTCTACAGCCATCCTTCCTTCTGTCAGAGCAAAATGGTATGGCAGACAAGCTAATCAGGTCCAGGGCAGACCCTCACAAATGGAAACTAGATCAGGGGGTCTTCCAAGACTTGATCCATCTCTTGGGGAGTTTCTCAAGTAGATCTCTTTGCCTCTTCTCTTACCAATCAACTGGTCTGGTAACACTCTGTTTCAAGATTCCATGCTAGAAGGGCTAAAAGGCAGATGCATTTTCTTTGAACAGGAATGTTTCTGTATGTATTTCCACCCTTTCCACTAATATCCAGGGTATTTCTGAACAGTCAGAAGGAATTCCCCAAGATCATTGAGGTGACTCACTTCTGGCCCTCACAACCACGTTTCTCTCTTCTTTTGGCAATGTCCAGGAACACTTACCACAAGCCTGCTCACAGAATGAATCTACTCACACAAGAAAGGGGTGTTTGATACACCCTAGCATCAGTTATTTTCAACTGACTGCCTGGATGATATGGTCTTAATTCCTTTAAGGGATCCTTTTCTGAGGATGTGTAGCAGGTACTAATGGAGGCAAGAAAGACTGCTACTAGAAAATCATATATTATCAAATGGAAAAGGTTTTCTAGTTGGGGCAAGAAACATAACCAGCACCCATTTAGGACTAGTTATTTGCTGATTTTACAGTATTTATGTGAGTTGCTATCCTATGACCTTTCTTATTCCTCTATCAAAGTTTGTTTTTCAGCCATTTCATCATGTTTGCCCATGGATCCTTCTCTTTCAAGGCAGTCTCATGACAAAATGTTCTTGAAAGGGGTTTTTGCATACGAGGTCTTCAAATAAACCAGTGACCGCATCTTGGGATCCTATTCCTGTTAGAGAAACTAAAAGTTACTCAAATTGAACCAGCTAATCTGACTGACTAGAGGTTCTTAACATGGAAAACAGTTTTACTGATTGCTCTGACCGCTGCATGAAGGGTATCTGAGTTGCAAGATCTTATGGCGAGTTAAACCTACCTCATTTTCCACAGGAACTGGGTTTCTTTCAGAACTAGTCCATCTTTTATGATAAAGTGGTATCCAAGTTTACCTTAAACCAAACCACCCATCACCCCATTCTCTTTCCTGAAGCTAAAAATGAGGAAGAAAAGATACTCTATATCTTGGATGTCCATAGAAACTCAGGTACTATCTTGACAGAACTAAAACTTTCAGATCTTCATACCAGTTGTTAATTTCTTATGAAGCTAAGAAGACAGGACAACATCTGTCAAAACAGGCTATTTCCAAATGGTTGTCTATGGCTATTGCGTTTTGTTACACTCAAAATGATAAATCTATTCAGGTAAGGTCAAGGCTCACTCTACCAGGGCCTTGGCTTCATCTATGGCTTTTTGGAAAGGGTTGGATTCTAGAAGTACTCTAGAAGCTGTTGGGTTCTCTGTACATACTTTTACAAAGCACTACAAGCTATATTCCTTCTCTAGGTCTAGATCAAGTTTTGCTAGGACAATTCTCCAGGGGCTCCTGGATCCTTTGCTTTCCTCCTCCCACATATAGTTAGCTATGCTAATCTACCTATATGGCTAAGGCTACTGCAGCTGTGATCAATATGAAGGGCATAGTACAGTTGTGTAAGTTGAACTTAACAGAACAATTGATGTTTGAATGATCACTGCTGCAGTAGCCGCTCCCTCCCTTCACCCCCCACCCTTGTTTTTTGGTGTATTTTTATGCCAAGGAGCAGAACTTTATTTATTGTTATTCCTAGCATTGCCCTTTTAGAGCTCAGCTTTCCTTTCTCTGCTGGTAAGAAAGCGCTGAAGGGCTTCGCTCACAAACTTGTCTCTTTGTCAGCTCATCACAACTGCTTGACAGTTTGGACACATTCCAGGTGCCCTGAAGCTTTGGAATCTGGCTGGCTATATATCCTTGACAGGATATAACCTATATAGCTAAGCCTACTGCAGCAGTGATCATTCAGAGATCTGCTCTTATTGTTAAGTTCAACTTTCACAACTGTACTTTGTTATTCTTATTCTAAAGAAAATACACTTTGATACAAACCTGTTGTTCTATTAACTTTCTAAGGGAATTAGAGTAATATTTAAAAAAATGTTCATGATTTTGGGCCTTTGCTCTTCATTATTTTTGGGTTTGTCCTGAATTCTTGAACAAATATGTTGAGAGTTATGTTAATAATATGATTGGATGGTATATTTTCTCCACACATTTGCATCTGAAGATTATATTACTGGATGTTTTCCTATGCCTCTAACATTTTGTCACATGTCAATACAACCATGCACTTCAACATCCATCAATGCTGATAACATGACCTTTCTAGAATGAAGTAATTAATCTGCAGGGTGTATTTAGGAACACAGTCTGGGCTTCTACTCTGTAATCTTCTCCCAAGACAGTGACACTGGGTTAGAATCAATGGACAGAAAATACATTCATCAAATACAATCTTGATCACCAACCAAGTCATGAAAATTATATTTAGACAATATGTTTTTATGGTGAAAAGCTACCCATGCTTCCATATAAATTCCAGGTCATTATAACCAACACCAATGTCTCACCAACACAATCATAAATAAAAATCCCTCTGGAGTGGCCATTGCAGAAGGACAGGAATTTTTTGGCTAAATGGTCAAACACTGGGTGCAAGAACTGTCTGTCTTATTAGTACATGCATTTTTTCCCTTAAACAAAATGCGCTGAGTGGATAAAGAAGAGCAGAAACACAAGCACTTGGATGTATTCGCATCTAAGCACTTTCATGTTTAAAATAATGGTAGTAAAGGCAGATATGGCCCAACATATCTGTGTCTTGGGGTTTAACCACCTGCATAGTATAGTCATGGAGGCAAATCACGGTTTCAAGAAGGGTAAGAATAGTAAAAGTACAGAAGGTAGTGAGATACCTTGATATCCCGATGGGTCTACCTGTTATTATCGAAAACCCACTTCACTGAACCTCAAAACACCAGGACAACTGCACTGAACACTTACTTTCACAAACTCTTGGATCACCAGAAATTTACTCCAGGAAAGAAACCACTTGGCCACCATGACTAAAAAAATCGAAGCAAATCAAACCCACACAAGTGGGGGGCTGCACCCCCCCACACACACACACACACACACACACACACACACACACACCCTAACTAAATATATCAACTCTGAGATCCCACCACATTGAGGAAAAGGGCAAAGTTCACCATTGTGGCCAAGTGGCTTCTTTCCTGGAATAAAATTCCAGTGATCCGAGAGTTTGTGAAATAGGTGTTCAACGAAAGTCATACTGGTTTGTTGAAGTTTGGTGAAGTGGGTTTTTGATAATAACAGGTAGTCCAATCCCTGTCTGATAAGGACACTGAAAAAGCAGACAGCACACAAAATCTGTAAAAGAATTATAGTCATCTGCATGTCAAAGTCTTTTTGTTAGATAACTGGAAATGATCTGTAAACATAACAGTTCTTTTGTGTTCCATTTCTGTTTGGAAAATATCCCACCCTACTCATCTTCTGTCTCTAATCTTTCTATTAAACCAGTATTACTTTTCAAAAAAATGTTTATGGACTTGTCCCCATGGACACTGATCAATCTTGTGGTATTACAACACAATGTTTATCTGAGTATTCATTATTTGCTGAAAGAGAACAAAAACTGAAATAAATGGTCAATCTTCTGTATTCTGAAATGACATACTGGCCTTCATGAAGCAAGCAAAATATTCCCTGCATAATGTATAATGTTAGTTTTTGTCTTTGTATACCATGTTTTATTTTGCACTGTTCTCTATTTTCATAAACATAAATAGCAAGATATTAGATATTCACATTTTATGTTAAGTTCCTAAATATATTGTATTAATAATTTTTTGTAACTAGAATATAAAATGTTTGAGATTATTTCAATATCTAGCTTTCCTGCAATCTAATACTCAGGTATTATAGTGTCAGAAGTATTGTTTACTTTTAGCCTTTTTCAGTGATACCTGTTTTCTCAGCATTAATCTCTGAACCATAACAGGTGTCACAATATATCAGACATTTGTACTGTCTGAACAGCTAACATGTAACCAAAACAGCTTGCAAAAGTACACAGACTGAGAAATATGTTGACTCAGCAAACAGAAATAAACATCCAAAGACACAGTTATAGAGAAGACAATGATGTAAACTGGGATGAAAGTGCTCCAAAAGGGGCAGGTTTCTGCAGCCTTCCTAATGGCACTGTTATTAATAAAAAGTACTGTAGTTAGATTAATCACAAAGACTCCTTTTAGGTAGTTTTAGGACTATGAGGAGAGCCACTTGAAAAAAAAAACATGTTATGAGTCTCTAAGCATCTGGTTCCCTTTAGTCACCTTGCTATTTTGTCATCAGATTGCCTGACACTGTTCCTAGATTAAGAAGCAAATTAATATAATCAGCAAAATAATTTCCCTTGATCTGACTGAAACTTGGCTTTAGATATAGATTTCATATTTCCTCAGCTGAATATTGTTATATCTGTTATTAATACAGCTGTACATAAAGCTTGCTTTTTCTTTTCAGATTCATGCCTTCCAAAAACTGATGAATAAACACTATTTCCAAAAAAAACATCTTTGTGTCACCTTTAATTGGATATTTGTACTCTGGTCCAGGAAATCCCTGACTTGCCTTATGAATATTTATTTCTATAAAAGTAGCCATTTGGCTAACTGCACCTCAAAATCCTGTTGTGTCTTTCCGTGTATTTATAAAATGATGGTAAGTAACTCTGTGTGGAACGTAAAGTAGTTTGACGAACTGGTAGTAGAAATTTAAGTCATCTCATAAACTGCCAGTAAATATCTCTGTGCATATCTTAAAGCCATCTGTCAAACTGATTGTAACTCTGTGCATACTCTGAAGTTATCAGACAAATTGATGGAAATTAACTCTATGTGAACCCAAACGTCATCTGATAAAGTGATACTAAGAACCTCTGTGTGCATCCTAAAATCATCTGACAAACAGAGGGTAAAAAACTCAGTGCATCACCTAAGTCATCTAACAAACCAATAGCAAGCAGCTTTGAATGTCCCCTAAATTCATCTTACAAACTGATTTTAAGTACCTCTGTGCAAAATGTAAAATAATCTGACAAACTGAAACACAAAATACTAACAAACTGATGGTGAGGAAGTCTGTGTCTACCTTAATGTTATTTTACAGATTAATTGTAGCATATTTGTGTGTAGAACCTAATTGTAAGTGTCTCTGTCCATACCCTAGTATCTTCTAACAAACAGATTATAAATAACTCTGTGCATCCCTTACAGTTTCTGACACCCTGACTGTACATACTGCTATGCATGCCCTAAAGTAATCTAACAGACAGCAAGTGCCTTTGTGTGTACCCTAAACTCCTCTTACAAAGTGTTTGCAAGCACTTTCTGTGCATATCTTAAAATAATCTGACTAACTGATATTAACTCAATGCATATCATGAAGACATCTGGCAAACTGATTGCAAATTGTGTGGACCCTAATGTCATGTGACAAACTGATGTTAAGTACCTCTGTGCCAGCCATAAAGTGTACACCTTAATGTCATCCAACAAGCCAATGATAAGTACCTCTAAGTATCCTAAAGTCATCTGGCAGACCAACTAAGTAACTCTGCATATCTTAATGTCATCTAACAAACTAATAATAACTGGGACTTTGCTTATCCTGAGCACATCTTACAAACTGATTGTAAGTGAGTGCAAAGCCACCTGACAAACTAAGAGCAAGTACGTGTGTGTGGGTGTGAGAGCATGCCAGCGCACGCACGCGCGCGCGCGTGTGTGTGTGTGTGTGTGTGCGTGCGTGCGTGCGTGTGTGTGTGTGTGTGTGTGTGTGTGTGTGTGTGTGTGTGTGTGTGTGTGTATTTATGTATGTTTGTATGTATATATCTATACTGTAATGTCATCTGACTATCTAATGGTATGTACACCTCTGTGGACCTAAAAGTCATCTGACAAACTGACTGTAAATAATTCATTGCATACTCCAAAATCATCTAAAAACTGATTGCAAAATAATTCTCTGTGTAGCCTAGAGTAATCTGACAAACTAACTGGTTTTAAGTACCTCTGTGCATACTCCAAAATAATCTGACAAATTGGTAGTAAGTACCTGTGTGTATGTACTGTAAAATCATCTGACAAGCTAATTTTAAGTACCTCTGTGCATACCTTAATATCATCTGGCAAACTGATTGTAAGTACCTCTCAGTGTATCCTAAAATCATCTGACAAGTTGATTTTAAGTACTTCTGAGCGTACCGAAAATCATCTGACAAACAGTCAGGAAGCAACTCTATGCATACCCTAAAGTTATCAGACAAACTGATTGTAGGTAGTATAGATAGACCCTACCATCATTTAAGAAACTGACGTATTCAATCTGTACTGTAAATAATCTGGCAAACTGATTTTAAGCACCTTTGTGCATGCCCTAAAGTCATCTGGCTAACTGATATCAAGTACTGCTGTGCATACCTTAAAGTCATCTACCATACTGATAGTAAGTAAGACTATACTCTAAAGTCATCTGACAATAATAAGTAAAGCTGTGTATACTTAAAGACATCTGACAGTCTGATGGTAAGTAACTGTATGCATAGCCTAAAGTCATTAGATGAAACTGATTATAAATAGTTATTTGCATACCATACACAAAATCATTATACACTACCACAAACATAATCAATATGGTCTGACATAGACAATCAGCATGTTATATGCATGAGAGGATGGCAATTAGTGTACATTATACATGAGCATAATGTCATTCTGACAGATCAGGACTGAAATATTGCATTGCAGATAGGTTATAAAACACAATGAATAAATTGCACTTCTCCACATTCTCTGAGCACAGCCAGTCAGAGCAAGAAGTGGAAGATGATGATATGCTTATATATATGAAGATCAGGTTGTGTCTAGGAAACTCCACAGTGTGTGTGTGTGTGTGTGTGTGTGTGTGTGTGTGTGTGTGTGTGTGTGTGTGTGTGTGTGTGTGTGTGTATGCACATGCGTTTGCAACTGTGTGTGTGTGTGTGTGCCCATGTGTCCATGTGTGTGCACGCACACATGTACATTTGTGTTGGTGCCAGTGCTGGTACTCTTTAAGCATATCTGAAGCTGAACACTATTTTTGAGTGATTGCTTTGTGGCTCACATTTTACCTCTGCCCTCTATAATCATGCTGCTTCACCAAAACGATGATGCCCTGTACCTATGCCAATATCCTTTTTTGTAATCTACTGCATTGTGATAGTTATGTAAATATCTGATTAATTTCCTGTTTTAAGGTTTATACTCTATTTTTTGTGTCCCTGGTGTCTGTTTTGATGCTGTGGGCCTATGCCTTTCTACTGTTTCTCACACACTGTACTCGTCTTGCACTGTTCTTTTGTGTATCTCAAAAGCATATGAAACATCCACCTGCCATATGAAATGTGTGTTTCCTTCACTGTCCATGTGACAAGCCCTTTAGGAAAAGTGGCCTCCTAAACTGTGAAATTAATTAAAAAGTGGAACGATTCCAGTTAGGAATTTTCATGGCAAGGTTTTTGTTTAGAAGTATATCCTGAAAAATAGTTATAAAGGACTATTATTAAAGTTATCACATTTTTGTTTCCTTGCTTAAAGTGCTGCCTTTGCAGGCACTGTTTACAGTCGGTAGCCAAGGTTTTGATTAATTTTTCCATTCAGCATGAATGCCATGTGTTTCCCAGCTGCTTTGCCTGCCGGGCATTTTCCATGTCCTTTGTATGCCTGCTGCACGTAGTTGCCTTTCTTCATCCTCTTGCAAAATCTCATGTGATTCAGTATGTGCAATACATATGAAAACAGTGTTGGTTACTTCTGCACAGGCATCATAGTTTGCAGGCTAGGGCTGCAGACCTGTTACATTGCAGTTCAGATTCGTTCTTTAAGGAACCTCATTTCTGCTCCTGAAGAGTTCAAGAATCCAGAGAATCACAGTTCTTCTGCGTATTCCGTCCTGGCAGACATATTTTCATTATTCATTAGTTTCCCTGACTTCTGGTGTTATGTTAGCTGATCTTCATTACAGCTGTGCAGCTCTATAATTGTATTCAACTTATCAAAAATGGTATGCTGGACACTGCTAGGTTGCAATCAGTTGTTGTCTTGGAGGCCATATAGATGCATTCCAGATTATACAAGCATTAGTTTTCCTTTACCAGATTCCTGTTGTGCATTTCAAAAAACACCTGTGTTGTAGCTTTAGACTAGAGTTGTAGTTATTTGAATCACTCATTATGCTCTTGCACTGCTGTTTTCTAGGTCCAAGACAACTGAACTACCAGCAAGAGATAACTTGTATCTCTGTTGTATGTGTGATATAGTTACGAATAAAGTTCCACATCACTCCAGTTATCGGGAGAGAAACGCATTATATCCTACTAGCACTCATCCATGGGAGAGAGATTAACATTTATTATATGCAGTTGTGACCTAACCAGACTAGTATCACTACATACACAGTAAAGCACAACCACCAGCTCTTAGATTATGTGTGTCTTTGGAAAACTTTGAAGTGGCCTTCAGGAGATGCAGTTCACTTCTTGTGATCTCCTTAGGAGACCGTTCACAAATAAATCAGTGAATGAGATTCCATTAAAAAACACAATTTTAAGTTTGCTACATTTTAGATAAGGCCCCTAAACTCATTATGCAGGAAGTTGTGTCTCATATCTTCTTCATTAAGTATGGCAAATTGTCAGAAAACAGTGCAGTAATTGGAGAAAATGCCCCATTATTAGTTCAGACTAATACAACAAGTCTTTGACATTCAGATCTTGGGCTAACACAGTCTAGACTTTTGAGCTGCTCAAAATATTTGTTTTAAAATGTCAGAGTAATGTGCTGCCACATTGCTTCAGCATGCTCCTTGCTTATAAATTTAGATATGTTTCATAATTTATTCAGCTATGTATTCTATGCTCCACAACCTCCAATAGACTGAGGATACCCTGTTTTAGTACAGACATTCACAGGTTCATAGATTCATAGGCATATACAATGCTAACGATCACTAGGGTCCTTATAAGCCCAGACATTAAACCCAAATGTGACTTACAAATCTGATTTATATAGGGGGTGATTTATTGACTGCCTCTGTCCATAAGAGACATAGGAGCCAGACCAGGGTTGAATTTTTGATTACCCACCCAATAGTCTAAGTTACTCGTAAAGAGCAATTGAGATGAACACCGCTTCACATGCTTCAGAGAATGGAAATTCTCTGAGAAACACATCCGTCTCTCTAACATGTCTTATTTATGTTGCCAGCAAAATTTAGGTCTTTTAATCTAGTAGTTCTGGTGCTGTTTGTTTTTGCTGATGTGCAAAAGGTTCTTCAAAACAGGGTCCAGGGATGCCTTGCATGCCAGGCAAAGATCACTCTCAGAAGTCTATATGATATGGAATAAAAAGACAGGGTTATAAGGTGATAAGTGTAGGATATTTTACTTCCTGCATTCTTTTTGTAAGGAGCCTTTGTGGACGTTCCAGTAACTGCATGTGTCTGGTCAGGCACATACCGAAGGTGGATTATACTCTATGATGGGCCTGATGATGGCCGAGCACAGTGGTATGATGACCTCTGTGGACCTAGATGTCATCCCCTTGCTTATAAGTTGAGCAAAACAGAAGGATTTTCTTACTGCCTTGGACACATGTTGGTCAATGACTAAGTTACTATCTACACGGGTTCTCACATTTCTGACAAGTGAATCAACTTATAAGGGTGTTTTATTGATGACATAGTTATCTGGGGTGGCAGACTTCCCAAAAAGTGCTAAAATGCATTTCTTGGTATTATGGTTTAAGCCATGGCTTTGACACCAAGTGTTTTTCCTGTATTAGACCTTCCAAAAGGGTGAACTCAGCTTGGTGGGATTTAATGACTGCTCCCAGTTTGCAATCATCTCTGAACTTGATTAGCCAGAGGTCTTTGACATTGGCTTTGACATCTGAGAAGTAGATGCCGAAGAGGAATCAGTCTAGCACAGATTCCTGGGGGACTCTACTGGTGACTGGCTTCTTTGTGGAGGTGGACTCACTGATGGTTCCCAGATAGCTATCCAACGTGTTAGAAAGGGGTTTATACCTAGTTCTGGAAGTTTGTTGATAATGCCCGAGTGCAATATTTTATCAACTGCTTTAGCCAGATTTAGGTAGGCAGTATCCACCATTTTCCTCTCATCTGTTGGCTTAGTGACCATTTGAAAGAAGTCCACCAAATTCAATAAGCATGACCTTCATTTGAAAAAGCCAGACTGGGATGGATAAAATGTCTGGTGGTCTCCTATATTCTTGCTGATAATTTCCATGATAATTCTCTCCATGGGTTTCAAATAGCACTATTCAGACTAATGGGTCCATATTTTATGGAATTTGTTGCAGGTCCTCCCTTATGAAGGGGATGACCATCACAGTCCTCCATTCATGTGATGCAAAGCCTGTTTCAAGACTACAGTTAAATAAAGACTTCAGGGTTTCTACTAAGTCATATTTTAGACTATTCAGGAATCAAGAGGCATCCTGCAATGTTATCATAGCCCACTGAGACCATGTCCTTGGTTTTAGTGAGTGCAGCCAGTAGATGCTCCCTAGGTATAGCCACAGGGGTTATATTTATGGGGATTTTCTGGCAGATGGTGGTGGGTGAGAGGAGGATAAAGTTAGAAACTAATTTGTCCACTAACAGATTCGCTATATCAACAAGTTTGGTGAATGTGGCAGCATTAATCACCAGTTCAACACACTACTGTATGCTGGCCTTGAGGTTTCTGAGACATCTATAGAAAGCCTTATGGTTATCTTTCAACTGGGAGGCTATCTTAACCTCAAAATTGGCTGTACTTAACCTAACTAGCCCTCTTAGTTGCCTATGTATTTTGATGACAGTTTTTATCTTTATGGGAATTACTCTGCCTGATTTCTGCTATATTCTTTCCCCTTTGTTGTAGATCCTGTTTAATTTAAGATGCCACCAAGGTGTTTTGGTTCTGGAGTGAATCCTGGGCTTACTTCTGATGGGTTACAGCAGCCTCTATGCAGCCACTGACATGGTTGTACACAGTTTCTGACATAATTTCAGGAAAGGTTGCTGTGTTCTCAAGGTTTTCAGGAGCACTACATTTTGGCAAACCATCTCTTAATAAAAGGTAATTTGCCTTGAAATAGTTCCTAACTTGTTATTTTTAATGAGATTATAGAGCTGATTTTGAAGGAGACAGCTTTATGTTTGGACATTACTAGGGAGCACTAGACACTGTGGTGGATGCACCATTCTCCCATATTTTGTGAGCACAAGGTCCAGTATGCTGGATCCTCTAGTGAGTGTATTCATTATTTGGTCAAGGGTGTTCATATTTACAAAGTCCAGGGATCTCTGTGCCTGTAGATTTGAGGCTGTGTAGGATTCCCATTCTCCAGAAGGGTAATTAAAGTCTCCCATGACTAGGGTGTTAGGCTGGATGATAAGCATCTCCAGTAGTTCTGAGTATGCATTGTGAACTTCTTGGGACATGGAGGGTGACCTACAGCTGGCTAGGATATGGTACAGGATTTTGTCTGTGGTGATCTGCCAATTGAGGAACTCCAGCATGTCATCCTGTTTGACCGCCCTAGGAGTACGCTTGCTATTGATATTTATTGAGACCCCTCCTCCTTTAGCCCTTGTCTGTGCAGCTACTGGTCTAAAACTGTGGAAGGCACTGAAACCTTGCACTGCTGCGTACTCTTTGCCACTTTAAACCATGTCTCAGTAACTGCACAGATGTCTATATTACTGAATGTGAAGATGGCTTGGAGGACATGTAGGGTTTTTTTAGGCTCCTGGAATTAAGCAGTAAAACCTTGAGGTTAAGTTGAGCTGATTTTGCTATGTTGATATGTTTGTCAGTTTGGTATTGCCTAAAAAATAAAAGACACTACAGGATTGGATAAAGTTTTATCTAGTATTCGAAAGCCTGGAGGGGAAAGTTGCAGACCATCTTTGATAAAGTAATGTGATCTGTTAACCATGTCCTTCCAAGCTGACAAATATTGCATCCCCTTTGAAGGACACTAGACAGACAGCCAGTTGTTGAAATCAAACATTTTCTGGTCATAATGTGGCATTATCCTCAGTGATGGTAATATGCTGCTCAGTCCTGACGTCATGCAAACCTGAGACACAGTCTGAAGGCTCCATTTCTCTCTTCATATAGTCCAGGGAGGTACATCTCAGGTCATTTACACCTACATTGACTATGATGGAATCATACTGGTACCTGTGGCGCAATGACTTGAGTACATGCATGATTTGGTGGATCCTGGCTCCAGATAAACAACAGTTATCTTCTCCTGATTCAGCCTAGTTAGAGAGGCATGAGTATATCTTACAATGGAGTCCACTATGATGAGAGTAGTGGGAAGTGTGTTTGCTTGCCTTAGGGACTTAACGTTTGGCTCAACACAGAGATTGACTCACTGTGTGTTGTTAGGTGTTGTTTTTTGTGTGTGCGTTTACGCTTGCTGAGGAATAGGTTTGATAATGGGCGATCAAGGTGATCTTTGTTGTTTATGAAGATTCCTTTTAACTGTCTCAGCATACATTAGTCTTTGCGTGTGCTTTGCGAAGTGGGTGTTGAATGCATGGTTTCAAGAACCTGAACTGCACTTGTATGCAATAGTTTAGCCTCCAGAGTCATTGAGCAAGTACACCTTTCTCATACTGTGTCAGCTTCTTTAAGGATTAAATGGTTGTCAGTAAACGTGAGGCAATTGCTACAGGTCTCAAGATGCCAGTCTCCACAAAGCTGGCTACAGAGAAGTTAATAAGTTGCATATCCATAATGTCCATTCCTTTGATTTGTGAGCTACAAGGGGGTGGTGTATTGTAGTTAGAACGCTATTAAGGGTGTTTTGTTGGTGCAGACTAATAATGGTGCTTTACTGGGGCTGATTATACTAAGCAGTACGAAACTCTACTAACTTTAATATTTACACAATACCCAGTTCTACTAAATGTGTAGATACTGCCACTGTACGCCCAACTAACTGCTCTAAAGTTGTTGCTTAGAGCTTGTATTTGCACTATATTGTTGCTTTACAGGGTACAGTTTTATGGATTGTGCTACATGGAAAATTTGCTTTCTAGGTGTTTGCTACTGTATAGGGCACTGCTAACCCATGCAAACATGCAAAGCTCACAGCAGCACAGAAACAACAGAAAACTAACTAATGAGCCCTCTGGCCAACAAAATGACTATACAATGAGTCTTTCTGTGCATCTCCCAACTCTGATCGACCAGGAACACACTTAAACACTTCCTGACACAAGATGAATAGACCCAGTCCTCCTAATGTAAAAACACAATAGAATAGACCCACATTTGCAATGCTAACAAACCACTTAAATGGCTAGCTGGAAATCCCACGCTAAAGGAAATTTCAAGACAGTCTTGCAGCAGTAACAGAGATGAAGAGCATTTTTTCACAAAAATGTATGTGAAATGCACACAGAAAAGCAGGAAACAGTAACAATCTCATAAAATAACAAGTTCGATTTAGCAATCAAGGGTACTTAACTTTGCCTGGATGGCAGCGGATACAAGTAAAATACTTCCGGAATGCAGGCTAGGACTCCAAGCTTTGCTGTGCTCTTGAAAAATGAGCAAGAGACAGTATGTAGTAATGGAGCTTTACTCGAGAGCCATACTGGTTTGGTGGGTGGGCACTCAGTGTCATGGATCTATAGATATGTTCTGGCCAGACAAACCATTCAGTAAACACTTCACTTGATGTCGTTAAGTGATCATTTGCATGTATCCCATTGGCCTCCATTATAGGAGGTTTAAGGTATTACACTGTGAAAATTCTAGCTTGCCTTAGTTTTCTTAATTTTTCGTCTTGTGAAACATAGAGGCGCCAAGCAGCTTTTACGTACTGCACAGTCTTTGATGCCTCTGGAGGGTTATAATAAAACCACAGATCTGGACAACATCCCTATATAGTTGTAGTTCAGATACTCAAGGTTCAGCACTAACCAAAACCTGACCATACTGGAATATGTATCCACAGCCGTAAGAAAGACTACTAACAAAGTGAGTGTTCTGTACTGTTGATCAGTGTCAGTTGCTGATATCATTAGTAATGAATTTTAGCAAAATAGTTTGCCAGTGAAATTGATGGAATTATAAGGTGGCATACATCATACAATCCTTGGTTTAAAAGTTAATACAAAAGGGAAATATTTGCCCAGTTTAGGGGATGCAGGAGATTATTATATGGTTCAAATTTTCCACATGTATTTTGTTTTGCTACTAAATACAACAAGCAAAAAATACAGAGATTCGTGCAGCTGGACACCGAGAACACAATGTTTTATAAAAATGCTCATGAGAAAAAAGGAACATAAATGACACATATACAGTTCTTAAACTGGGTAATTTTTTATGCCTGCAAATTAATTTTCATACCATGGGATGTATAGAGTACATTACCACATGATTCTCTCTCGTGTTATTTCTTGTTTGCTTCCTCTGTCTTTTAGGTTCATAGGTTCATAGAAGATTACTAAGCTAATGACTCCCGGGGGTCTTTTAAGTCTAGTTATGCTTTCCTGAATGAATTTGACAAGTGTTGATACTCTTGGGTTCTTTTAAATGGTATGCCTAGGCTTGGACATAGCTGATCAAGCATTTACAGGTTGTCTCTGTCTACTAGAGACATAGGTGCCAGACCAGGGGGTACATACACAATTCCCCATTCACTGGTCCAATCTGCATTTGGATTGTGTTAGAGAAGAACTCTGCCTGTTCCAGAGAAGGGGGTAGTCTCTGAGTCACATACCTGTCCCTCTACCATGTCCTAGTTATGTCAGAGACACAGTTCAGGTTGCTAGATCTGGTAATTCAGGTGCTATTTGTTTTGCAATTGTGCAACAGGTTCATCAGAGTGATTAAAATGAATTCAGGAACTCATCTCTTTACAGTACATGAATTCACAGATAGAAAAGCCAGATTAGAAATTGTACTTAATTTACCTTAGTCTTCATTAACTGGGTAACAACCATTGGACATTTACTTCCTTTTTCCAAGATGATCTGTGAAATACGCTCTCTAACAACTTGTCAAAAACATATAATGTGCAAGTGGAATATGAAGACACAAATATAACCCTGGAACTAAACCTCATTCATAACACATCACCACACTATTTTGTCTCCAAAGTTTGCACAAATGAATTTAAAGATGGCAATGATAAAACTTAAGTGTCTAAAGTGATACACATCTGGCAATCACAACACACATTCTTCTCACTGGTGGCATTTGCCTGCCTTGCTTACATTTAGCATTATGTTCTACTGTTGTTCACACACTCAGACAAATTCTTTTATGGTCTATCTAAATGCCAATAGACTAGAGTACATCTGCAACTTATGCAAATAATAAATAATGTTTACAAGGCACACATTTCTTCCATGATTACAACATCTAAAGACTATGTACTTTCCTACCATTATACTAGGAAGAAACCACTGTTTGGCAACCTCAGCCACTATCAAAGTAAATAAAACAGAGAATTACATGTAACATTCTGAGGTTACACAATGAGGCCCAAGGCAAAAATATTTGTGCTGCTACAGTGAAATAAAACATGGACTCCTATATGAAGGCTTGTACAACATTTTATGAATCTTACACCTTATTCACAGAGCTCTTAAAGTTTCCTGTCTAGCTATTGGGACAGATTGAGTATTTAGGAAGATCATGGCGTATCTTATTAAAGATATGGCAATGTACATAGAGTGATGATATATTTATAATACAACAGAGATTAATACAAAAATCTCTGAAATAAGTCAATTAATTCAAGGCTACACTCTGTACATATTTTTATTAATATATAAAAGTGTACACATGTATAGACATATAAAATCCATATATTTATATATTATTAATATATCTTTATATATCACATGTATATATTTTAATTTCATTTATCAGGAACATAAGCATAATACTAGATGAGCGACAGTGGGGACCATACGATACCTAGCCATATACACCTTTATGAAGACAGACTTAAAAGTTCTCGTCATGCTTGGCAAGTACTTAATATTGCTTCTTTACCAAATTGGGAAGTGCATTAAGTGATTAAGCCTGATGTAAATTTGTGTCTACATGTTAGGTTTGTCTTTAGAGCTCAGAGTTGCACATTATGAGATTAGGGGACCAAAGGAATTACTCCCATGTTTCAACAGAAAACTAGTAAAGAGGTTGTAACACTAAATATTTCCTCTGTGTTGCCAGCCATATGAATGTTTGGGTCTATATTATAACATCGAAGTCATAAAACTTTGAGTGTTATAATATCGAACCCTATGCACCGAACGCTGAAAATAGCGAAGCTGCAGAATATCGAATACTTTCCTAGGGAAAGTATTGAGTGGGCCATTTCTGCAGCTTCACTATTTCCTCGACTGTGGAGCGAAGGTTATGGACCAGGTTAAGGTAAGTGTGCGAAAAGATCGGGTTAAGGTGAGTGTGTGATAGTTAGGGACCTTAGGGTTAGGGAGTGGGTAAGGTGAGTGCGCGATAGGGACCTTAGGGTTACGGAGTGGGTAAGGTGAGTGTGCGATAGGGACTTTAGAGTTAGGGAACGGGCAAGGTGAGTGTGTGATAGGGACTTTACGGTTAAGGAGCAGGTAAGGTGAGTGTGCGATACAAACTTTAGGGTTAGGGAGCGGGTAAGGTGAGTGTGCGATAGGGACTTTAGGGTTAGGGAGTGGGTAAGGTGAGTCTGCGATAGTTAGGGACCTTATGGTTAGGGAGCGGGTAAGGTGAGTGTGCGTTAGTTACGGACCTTAGGGTTAGGACTGGGTTAAGGTAAGTGGATAGCTAGTAGTGTATGTATGGTTTAGTGTAGGGTTTTGTGAAGTGTATGTGTGTGGATTATTTATTTTGGTGTGCTTGTGATGTGTGTATGTTTGTTGGAACAGCAATTTTTTTCCCTGGGAAAAAATTCTCTATTCTGAGTGTTCAATGTTATAGTCTTTCAATCGAAATGGTTTGATATTATAACACTCAAATTTCATTAATGCTTCATTTAAGATTTGGCATTGTGATAATGACACAATCCCACTAGAGGTAACTGTTGCTTTCTTCTGGGGTGACATGTCTAAAGGAGAGTACAATGCCCAATGTACCATATTTTTCATCTACTGAGGTTGACTCTATTGGCCCTTAATGTAATGATTATACTATCCAATATTTCTGCCATGTGTGCCAATGCAATGGAATACAAAATGGCAAAGTTAATACATATGCTGCAAATCTTAATATAGATATAAAGCTGATGCTGTAAAAAGGCTTCAAAGAATTTTGAAAACTAGATTGACTGATTCCTTAACAGAAAGTGCTGTAATACACAGGTGATGTGAAGCTTTTAGTGGGCCAACATAGGGTTTATAGTTGCCAGCAGCCAGTGCTCATTAATATGCCATAACTTTAAAATGATCAAATTTTTCTAAGTAATGAGGGCATCACAGATGTTTTATTACACTAAAGTGCTTCACTCCTGATGAAGAGCTGTTCTTGAGCTCTTTTAAATGCTAAACTGGGTAACCATTTCAAAGGTTGGGACTCACACTGGCGAGTCCCATAATAAGGGAACTTAATTGCCAAAAGTCTTTACTTGCATATATGAAGTCTGAGACTGACATTGCTCATAATATTCTTATTTCTCTGAGGTATATCAATTGGTGTATATATATTCCGGTTTATGGAGGACTTGGACCCTTGCAAAAAAGATGCTTAAAGGAGAAGAACAAAGTTCAGTATCTGCTCTGTTTATCTTTTTCTTTTTTTTTTTTGGCATGTCAGGACTCAGCATTTTGAGTCCCAGCATTTCAACAGGTAGCCTTTAAGCTGTGTTTATTAT
Organism: Protopterus annectens; assembly: GCF_019279795.1. NCBI lineage: Eukaryota > Metazoa > Chordata > Ceratodontiformes > Protopteridae > Protopterus > Protopterus annectens. The sequence continues at coordinate 1,123,695,351 of NC_056743.1, forward strand.
CACTATTATCATGATGTATTCCTCAGATCAATTCATTTACCATATTTAATTGCTGCCTAAAGTAAATGGCTGATGTGACAAGTTTTAGTATGCATGATGAAATATACTTTGTCATCCACAGAACTAAACACAGACTACATTGAAGGGTCTCTATCAATTCAGCTCATTGCAATTAACAGATATTACATGGCGTATATATCAGGAAGTCTTATGCACAATTGTACCAGACCATGTTACTTGCCATTGAAACATCCTAAGAGTAGTTTCTTAACTTAGGGATGCATCCATTCTATGTGGCTTCATCTTTCTAGACAATACTGGTGACGGATATTGTAGATAGCATATAAACTACACCGTACCTACGCAGCATGATTTATTGCTTAATTGTATTGAAAATGCATACAACATAACAAGTAGATGTAGTACGCTCTGCAAAATTGGTTCTACTTAAGAAAATACATAATCCCAAACTTAATTATACAGAAGGCTCAGTAGTTGAACAGCTAAAAGGCATTGCATATATTAATACATGCCAAGTGCTGGAAGGCTAAAAAAAAACACAAAAAAGAAAAAAAACAGAAAACCCAGAGAAGAGTGTATCTCAAAAGTCATTCTTCTCTTTAAAACTACTTTTTAGTGGAGTAAGCCCTCCCCGCAGCATCCCCACGTGGCAATCCCCTCACACACACAAGACTTCTATATACCAATTCTGAGATTGCCATACCTCAAAGAAAAGGGAATATTCCAAGAAATAGCATCTCACACTTAGTATATGAAAGTCGGTTCTTTCGGCCATTCAGTCTTCACATTTTGGGACTCGTCCTGGTGGGTACTGACATTTCAAATGATTATCCTACAAGTCATCACATAAGGCCATCATGAAGAGCATTTAATCCACAAGTTTTGGAAACTACTAGAAATAAAAGCAAAACAAAGGTGTGACGTGAATTTTTAGATGACCACCCTAAAGCTCTAAATCAAAGTGGACATATTTTACTCCTAAATTTGGCACCAAACACAGAATTAGTAGTCAGACAACACTTAAATATGACTGGGGTTGGTATCCACAAATCCAAAGAGCAGGCATCCTAGAGTCAGTGTATCCTTAAAATTGACTCTCTGTTGCCTGTGGAAGACCATTTATTTCATATAAATTCACCAAAATGCTTTACTTGCATGAGATTGTTTAAGCACAGTGTGATAGACTGAGCTGTGGAAAGTAAAGCCATGAAGTTATTCAAGCAATACTTTATAAATCTATTTGTAGTATGTGCTACTTCTGTATTTTAATGGAATCCTGAACACTTTTATAATAGAAATATTCCGGTATGAGCATCTACCTATGTTAAATCATATCACTGCATTATGATGTTCATTTCTTAAAATTATCTGAAAATGAGAAATATATCTTAAAACTGCCAAATAAAGAGGAAAAAAAAGCTTGTTTTTTCCTTGGGTATCTCACGTCCCACATCTCCTTACATAGATACACAGACATGCATACACACTATATAGATATAGATATAAAGGGTTCCTATCAGATAGTCGAACTTCTGCAAGTTCGAACCTCATATGGTCGAGACCATTAGTTCGAATTTGCAGAAGTTCAAGTGTTTCAATGGAAATCTCCATAAGGGGAGATTTCCATTTTGTTCAATGTGGTGCGATCTCAGAGTTATTATATTTAAGTACCAGGGGGTGTGGGGGGTGCAGGGGGGCTTGACCCCCTGCTTACAACAGTTTATTTGGCTTTCTTTTCTTTTTTTTGTTTTTATTCATAGTCAAAGTTTTTTAACTTCAAACAGGATGGTTCGAACATTCCGTGTTCGAAGTTATTAAACTTCCACTATGTAATACAGATCCGATATAAATATATATATATATATATATATATATATATATATATATATATATATATATATATGGGTCCACTTCAAAATAATGACTTTCATAATCCCTAACCTCAAAATACTGAGACCAAAATCTCTAAAGCTCAAAATACTGAAAACTCAAAATACTGAAACTCAAAATATCGAAAAAAAAAAAAAAACACATTACACCAACACAGTTATATTGCATCAGAACTACATACAGAAATATATTACTCTTCCGCAAGTATACTTGAATATATCAACTCCGAGACTGAACTTCACTATACTAAAGTGCAATCTCGGAGTTGATATATTTAAGTAGCAGGGGGTGTGGAGGGTGCAGCCCCCCACAGTGGGGGTTCAGGGGGCTTGCCCCCGTGCTTATACTTGAAGAAGAATAATATGGTTTGCGTGTTTGTTTCTGTATGTACTTGTACTGGAATATAATAAGTGTTGGTATCCTGTGTGTTTTCAGTATTTTGAGTTTCAGTGTTTTGCACTTTAGAGATTTTGGTCTCAGTATTTTGAGTTTAGGGATGTTGAAAGTCAGTATTTTGAAGTGGCTCCATATATATGTGTGTGTGTGTGTGTGTGTGTGTGTGTGTGTGTGTGTGTGTGTGTGTGTGTGTGTGTGTGTGTGTGTGTGTGTGTGTGTGTGTGTGTGTGTGTGTGCATTTATATCTATATCTATATCTATATCTATATATGGGTCCAATTCAGAAGCTTCAGAAAGTCTAACCTCAAACAGTCGAGACCATATGATCAACGTTTCAAAATGTCAAAGCTTTTGAATGGAGTGTGTGTGGTACTGTGAGGATCAGGTAATTTACCCTTTTACCGACTGTAGTGCAATCTCAGAGTTGGTATATATAATACGCAGGAGATGTGGGGGGCACAGGATGTAGATTTATGTTGTTTTCTGAAGTCCAACTTTTTGAAAAGTCAATCATATGGTCTTAAACATTTAAAATTTGACTTTTTGAAAAGTTGAGCTAATGAATGGGATCCGTGTGTGTGTGTGTGTGTGTGTGTGTGTGTGTGTGTGTGTATATATATATATATATATATATATATATATATATATATATATATATATAAAACTCCATATTCACACAATATTGGAGGGGACACTCCATCACATGTACATCACAATTAAACTGCATGCAATTTCATTGAACTGTAATAAACAAACATGATATTTGATGTTTTTGAGAGTTACGTTTTTTTTATTCTACAGCAAGTAGCACAACTCAATGCTGCTTAAATACATTGAAATACAAGTAAATAAAACATCCAATGAGACTAAAGTCAAAGCAGATAGAAAGCAGAGATCAGTTGATATGCCAAAACTATCGATCTTTACCATTTTGAAAAGATAATATAGACCCATATTTTAACAATAGCTAGAAAAAAACATTACAAAAACTGCAAAATGAAAACTACTATCTCATTCAGTAATGCATTTATCTGTTTACCGAAATCGGTATGTAATAATGAAACATTTACTATAAGAATGAGCACTAAAATGTGACAAATTATTAGCTTGGGAAAAATGATAAAACTTACTAGAAAAGTATTAACAGTCACATTACATCAGCTCATTCTTACTGTTACTAGTGAGAACTTAGCAAAGGCCCACCCCTTTAGTGTCTGCATATTGAATTATCTCATTATCTTCTGCCTCTTCACTTTCTACAAAAAAAAAAAAAACTGTTTCCTACCTCTCCTGGAACTAGTGTAGCCCAAATACAGATTTGCTGCATCCAGGACTTTTTGCAAGCTTCTGAGTGGTGCACTTCAGTTTTTTCCTTTAGATCTGCTAGTTCTCTGCTCTCCTGCACTTTTATTAGCTTATTAGTCTAGCACTTTAAACTATTCCCGGTGCCAGAAAGTCTGCTTTTCAAACTTTCCCTTAGAACTAGCTGGTGTCTCAGTAGTAGCACTACAATCTGAATCCCTGTGTCTAGCACTTGCTCTAAAACCTGCTGGAAAGCACTAGGAAGCCTTAAACAGATACAAGCACTCAGCTCTCCTTGTTAATAAGGAGAAATTAATTGTAGCCATTAAACAGCCTATAATTGCAAAGTATCTTGCCAAGGTAAGGGAAAACAGCCCTTGTACTTTACAAAAGAAACACCAAACCAGGCATGTCCAAGGGTCAGCTTCCAGTGATTTTTCCTGTCTACCTGGTGAATTTGGGCATACTGGGGCAATGCAGCAACTGCCTCATGCACACAGACAACCCTCTCCTCCTACTACCCAACACTACAACCTGCGAAAGATGCACTTACATAGCCAAACTGGAAGCAAAGCTCTCTCCACCCAAGACTGTGCTAAACAGTCAAGAGGAGAAAGTTAACACCTGCACTACACCTCAAGCAACACATAGCCCTTCAAAACTCACGCCACCAACATCTGCGCATAGTAACACTAAACCCACTTATGTGGAGGCCCTTAACATTAACCTTCCCAAGCAACAAGGACCTCCAAATCTGAAACGCAAACAAATGCCAGTCACAACCAAAGTGTCACATAGCTCACAACACCAATGTGCCACCCAACAACAGCCCCTAAGGCAAGACAACGTACCCAACATTTTAGTCATGGGTGACTCTATAGTCAGGCACACAGATGTTCCACTCACCAGGCTAAAGAAAGAGAAAATTACAGTCAGCTGCCTGTCGGGTGCCAGGATCAGCCAGATAACACATGCACTCAAGTCACTGCACAGCAAGTACAAATACGACTCTGTCATTGTCCATGTTGGAGTGAATGACTTGAGACATACCTCCCTGGACTACATGAAAAGAGACATGGAAGAACTCTCAGATCATGTGGCCCAGGCAGGTATGACCCTAGCCCTGAGTAGCATCCTGCCTTTGCCAAGAATGTTACCACAGTATAAGAACAAAATGATTGACTTCAACAATTGATTAAGTTTCTGGTGTCATTCAAAGGATATCCAGTATCTGTCTGACTGGGACGACATGATCGACAAACCACAATGCTTTGCCAGAGATGGTCTGCACCTGTTGTCCCTGGGATTCAGGTTACTGGCTAAGGCTCTTGCCACCCCTATAGTGGCTTTTTTAGGGACGGGTCAAAGGACAAAACCACCACTGTAACAGATATAAGCATGCAAAATCTGAAGGTAATGCTATTCAATGCTAACAGTCTAAACCTCAAAATGCACTCTCTCGAAGCACTCCTAAAAATGGAGAACATCGATATCTGTGTAGTAACTGAGACCTGGTTCAAGGCTCCAGAGAGCACCTCTGCAACACCAGGCTACAACTCTTACCACACTTTTTGGCCACCAAACCAGGACCAAAACACTAAAGGCAGAGGAGTGTCCATATTCACCAAGGATATTCACACCTCCAGGCTAGTTGCCCAACACAATGCATCTGAAATTCTACAGGTGCAACTAACCCTAGGTAAGACTGCAAAACAAATTGTAGCTTGCTACAGATCACCCACCATGCCCCAAGATTCTCACTACACCTTTCTAAACATACTGGAAAATATTAAGATACAACCAAACACCCTAATACTGGGTGATTTCAACTACCCTGACATTAATTGGGAAAACTACTTGGGTACAAAAAAGGTTATCCAACGGTTCTTGGAATTCATAAATTCCAGCGTCCTGGATCAACTAATCCATAGTCCCACCAAGGGCTCAAATATCCTAGACCTGGTCATTACCAACATGGGAGATCGATGCTCCACACCAGTGGTCACCCCCCCATTGGTCAGATCTGACCATAAGCTAATCACCCTTGATGTCCACATCCCACCCCCACCCCACCCCCCAGTAGGGAAACCTCCATAAAAAACTTCTCCAAAGCTAAAGTCATGCTACTCAAGTCAGAAGTGACAAACTTCATGATACCCATGCAGACGGGAACTGAAAGTTCGACTGCTGAATCCTCCACTAAGGCACTGTACGAGCACATCCACTCGTGCATGAATCGTGCCATTCCAAATAGAACCAAGATGCTCTCCTCCAAAAAAAGGAAGCCAATCTGGTGGCCCCCTGCCATAAACAAACTATACAACAGAAGGAAGAAACTGTTGCAAAAAAGAGGAAAATCCCAGGATGCAAAATACTTCCTTACCAGCCTCAGTAAGCAGCTGAAAAACCTCATAAAATCCTCCAAAGCTAGTTACAAAAATAAAATTGCCAAAGATTCCAAGGACAACCACAAGGCATTCTATAGTTATGCCAAGAATCTAAATGGCAATGCAAGATCTGCTCTATGCTACAACAGAATGGCATTAAATATACTGATCCCAAGGATATTGCCAATATCCTGGCACATCGATTCAGTTCCAACTTCACCCCCCTAACACCCCCTAAAGGACCCATCTCAATAACAAAATATTGTCAAATTCTGATAATCACAGCCACAGAGGTAAAAATTACACTCTCCAAAGCTAAGAAAACAGCATCCATGGGACAAGAGGACATCACGGGCTGTGTACTACACTTATTTATTTATTTATTTATTTATTTATTTATTTTACATTTGTTAACCGGGGGTGTCTGACTGAGCCGAAAAGGCCTTTTTTCAGCAGAGGCCTGGGGAGAAAAGCTCCACATAGAAAAATTACAGATACATTTAGACATGATCAGTATATGCACAAATTACAAAAGGCATGTTTTTACAGTGGTATGCAGCACATCAACAGTTGCAGTGGAGAGAACAAACAAAAAATATTAATTTAAAAATAAAGGTACTTAATAGATTTGTGGTGTACAGCTGAAATTTGGAACATAGGTAGAATACATACATAGTACACAGGTACAGTACATGCATTGTAGATTAGCCAGTGTTTGTGAGAATAGTTTTCAATCTTAATCAAGTACTCTAGGTTTAGTATTTGTACCTTATCCGCTTTCACTAGCCTGGGGAGCAATCATGGCCCTGCCAACTTTGCTTGAGATGTTGCCTAATGAGGTCTTTAAAGGAGGTTTTGGCTGATGTGTTTTGAATGCTAGTGGGGACAGAGTTCCATTTTTTAGCCACTGAACTACTATATAGTGCATCTCCAAAGCTATTGTAGCTATTGTACATGAACTACAAAAGGAAGTGGCACCTCACCTAAGTGTCATGTTTAATCATAGCCTCACCTCAGGCTTTGTGCCCAATGAATGGCACGCAGCTACAGTTATCCCACTCCACAAGGGGGATCCACCTTGGATCTCGGGAACTATTGTCCCATCAGTCTTACGAGCCTGATCTGCAAAGCCATGGAATGCATTATCTTGGAACTTATAAACAAAGACATTGGCAACCTTCAAACACTGGACCTCACCCAGTTTGGTTTTGTAAAGGGCCGATCTTGTCTCCTCAACCTGATTGACTTCTTCAAATCAGTCTCCAGAGCCATGGACGAGGGCAAGGTGGTCCACACAGCCTATACAGGCCTCACCAAGGCCTTCAACACCATCCCTCACTCTGGAATCATAGATAAACTTACTAAGCTGGGCATTAATCCCTACATCACTCGATGGGTTGCCAACTGACTTACTGACAGAACCCACATTGTAAAAGTAGCCAACTCAAAATCCAGCTCCAGACAAGTGATAAGTGGAGTACCTCAGGGTACATTCCTGGGATGGCTCTTGATTGGCATCTACTTCTCTGAAGTACAAGCCAGCACTAAGGGACTCTGGCTAACAAAGTTTGCAGATGACTGTGAACTGGGAACCATTATTGAATCCCCAAATAATGTGGATATTCTGCAAAATGGCCTTACAGAAACAGATGCTTGGTGCCAGAGCTGTGGGCTCAAGCTCAATGCCAAGAAATGTATAGTTATCCCCTTTGGGAAAAAAACATGTACCCATGAATTACCACATAAGTAGCAGTATACTAATCACCGAAAGTGTGATAAGGGACTTCGGGACACAGGTGGACAGTGGTCTCACCTTCGATAATCACATCTCCACAACAGTCAGGAAATCCTTCTATGTGGCACACCTCATCACTAAGGGCTTTCATCCAGAAAAAAGGAGGTCATTGTCCCACTGTACTCATCAACTCCAAGACTGCACTATAATGCAGTATAGTGCAGAAAGGGAAGATTTCCCTTTACTACACTGTAGTGTGATCTCAGAGTTGGTATATTTAAAGAGCGAGGGGTTTAGTGGGTGAAGCCCTCCAGGTGAGGGGTGCAGGGGGGCTTACCCCTGCTTAAAACAGTCGGGCAAATTTTTTCTTTTTTTCTTTTTTTTTTTTAAGTATTCAAAGTTTTACAACTTCGAACATATGGGTTTGACTATATGGTGTTCAATGTTGTAAAACAGTGATCACATAATAGGAACCCAATATAAGAATGTCATTTGTTCCTGATAAATGTGCAAAACAACGTTTAAAGCAGGAAAGCTACAGCACCAAGACAATATCAGTTTGGAACAGAAATGTGATATAATGGAACTTGAGCAGGAGGTAACGTATAAATATTTGGGAATTGATGAAGGATCAATAATAAAACATAAATAACTGAAAAAAACTCAGTCAGGAATATTTTAGAAGACTAAAACAAATATTGAAAACAGCCCTGGCATCTAGGAGCAAAGTCTAAGCTATAAACAAATTTGCTCTTCCTGTTTTAACTTACAGTTTTGGGGTGATCAACTAGCCCCAAAAGGCATTAGATCATTTGGACAAGAAAATAAGAAAAATGCTTCATGCTTATAAAATGATATATAAAAATAATTTTGTACAACGATTATATATTCCTTGTTCTGAAGGAGGTATGTTCCTCCATGAAACTGAAGGCATATATAGATCTGCAATAGTGGGACTGTATACATATCTGCTGATCTCACCAGATACAACCACAGTGAAAGTTTTAAAGCATGAGGAGAAGTCTAAGAGGACTTCTCTGCTTAGTTTAGCAGAAGCATATTGGTGTCAAGATGGAATGCAAATCAAACTAGAAGTAGACAAATATCAGGCAGCAACTGAATGTAGTAAAAGCAAAAGAAAGACTATAAGTAAGGATCAGATGAGAAGGCAAGAAATATGGAAAAGGCATAAATATTGTGGCAGGTATGGAAAACTCCTAGAACCACTTTATGTCCATCAGGATTTGACTCAGCAATGGTTAAAGACTGGTGAATTTAAAACTCTGAACCAATAGTAGCTAACTAAATAACAAACACAAATAACTAAAACAAAAACACAGTCCAGCAGATGGATACCAATAAAGGTGAACACACTTCCAAACCAATAAAAATAACAAATAATGAGAACACATGAACGGCTTTAGTCATTAAAGTTATAAAGCCGTTCCTGTGTTCTCTTTATTTCTTATTTTTATTGGTCTGGAAGTGTGTTAGCCTTTATTGGTTTCCATCTGCCAGACTAGTGAATTTAATCCAAAAGTTGAAAGGTTAATATTGGTGGCTCTGGATAGTGGACTATGTACATGTTGATTTACAAAGTTCACTGAATGTGTTGGAGAAACAGACAAATGCAGATTTTGTAAAACAAAACTGGAAACCATTGCACATCTTGTTGCTGGGTGTGAGGGCCTGTATACTGAAAGGCATAACAATGTACCAAAACTGTTGCATTGGGAAATGGACAAACATTGCAATACTGAAGTAGCTAAGGAGCATTGGAAACATGAACCACAAAGTGTTATAAAGGATGATGAAGTGTATATCATGTAAGATCACCCATTCCCAACAGTCCAAAAGAAAATAAAAACAGATGAGGAAAAAAAAACACAGCTAGCAATTGCAGTGTCTCACATAGAGAGAGACACAAAGTCATAAAATACCAAGATTTCAGGTAGGAATGAGAGCAATATGGAAGAAAGATACACAGTTCCAATAGTAGTAAGAGCAATGTGTCTTATAAAAAATAATTTAGTCATATTTAGATGTGCTACTGATACTTGTAACTCCATATGAATTGCAAAAGGAGTCATTTCTGGGCTCAATGTGGGTGCTGTGAATAGCACTTTTGGCTAACAACAAAGGTTGAAACAATAGTTATTTCACAAACTGTAATCATACTTTGACTTAGGAAGAGGATTCATCCCTGTCATAGTATGAGAAACCCAAAAGACTTGGAGAAATTAAACTGCCAGAAACAGTGTAGAAAGTTGGGTGGATAAAAGAACTCAGTGAGACCAGAATTACAAGGCAAAATCAATCCACTAGATAAGTACGGGAGGAGGTTCACATGTCATATGCCAAAATACCTATTAATGGGTTAAATACTATTTAAGCAGAGGTGAACAAGTGAAGATAATGGAGGAAAACAAAATATCAAAAGAAATACAAGAAAGAAACAGAAACATGGCTCTTGCCAGTGGCAGATGCAGTGATTTTTGTAGTAAAATCTTTTATATCATCTCTAACTGATAGTACCTGTGATGACCCACCACTGGACCAGTAATCACGGAGCCTCAATCCTCACCACTGGTAACCATGGGGGAAGTACACTGGGAGGATGACAAGTGCACACATACAGTATTTCCAGATGTAGCTCCCTGCATCAAGTGCAAATTCCCTTAAGAGCACACAGAGACCACAGTTTGTCTGGGGCAGGTTTCTCCATCTTTCTCCAGATCCCCAGTAAGAGTCCCCACTGGCACAGCTATAGAGTTGAGATCTCAGGTGAATGACCAAGCCAAGACCTACAGCACCTTCTCTGTCCAACCAGTGCTGTGTGTCCCTGCCAAAGTAGCTGACACACACACACACACACACACACACACACACACACACACACACACACACACGCACACACTATGAGATTTACTTTACAACACACACACACACACACACACACACACACTTGGGAAAGGCCGGCACAGATTTATGAGGTAGTTAGCACTGCCACCAGTCAACTCCTTGTCAGCTACTTTAAGGCCTTTAACAAAGGGTGTCCAATCTTACTGTGTAATATTAATATTAATACAAATGGTATTTTGACCAGGAGCAAGGCTATTAGGAGTGGCCCACACAATGTCACCAAATAAATATGCAAGTACTCTCAAAACTTAAATGTCTCCACTCAGATCAGCCACAATGAAAGGTTTAAATATATATAATAATAAGTAATAAATGAACAAGACAATATTAAATATTTACAGTGACATCAGAGTTCAAAACCACAGGAAATATTTAAAACATTGCAGGACAGGCTGAAATAAATAATGAAAAATATCTAAACTAAGCTTTGTTATATTTCTAACTATATCTAAGAGAGTAACTATGCCCTAGAAACTTACGTATAGAGCAAGGCAGATGTGAGGTGAATGGTTCTTGTCAGGTCCAAGGCAGAATACAGAATGCTCTGTCTCGCTCAGAGACTTCTCAAATTAATATCTCAAATATTAATGCAGGGATAGCTTGCAAAATGACACCATTTCTTGTCATCTGACTATCCCAGGTAAACTCCTCACTGCTGGAATCTGACAATATTTAGCATCTACCTGTGAAAATAAGTAGACCTCAGATCTTTGACAGATGCGGGAAGTCATAAAACAATTACATTCCTCCACATTTCAAGAATAGTAATTATTTCACCCTAAAGGCAATACAGAAAGATCCCTAGTACAGACATTATGTCTCTAGCTCATTGAAAACTGAAAGATACCCCCTTTTATTGCAATTGCATAACCATAAAGTAATTTACTTTCAGCTATCTGTCTGAAGTTAACCAGTATATTCCAGTTTCCACTATTAAAATATATACAGTTAAACAGTTATAATAGTGCATGTACATTTCTGTTCTATTCCAGTAGGGCACACTGTGGTTACAGTTCAAACAGCACTTTGCAAAACCTTTTCAACACACACTTCTGTACCAGCAGTTTGACATACACACGACATACAGTTGTAACACAAGCATCTAATATAAATCATGTTGATATTCACAAATGACATATAATTATTTATAAAATTCCAGATAGCTGGGCTGGCAGTAATTTCCTTTGTCACAGTGCCTACAGATGCATATTTAGTGGAAGAAAAATAGTTAAATAGCTATATCAATAAACTGAGTCCTCAGGAGGTGGATACGATTTTGAACACTCAGTAGTAATGATTTCAAAATTGGAAATAAAAAGCAATATATTCCATCAAGCAGCGGTAAATACCATATAGGTAGAGCCATTTTAAGAGTTTATTAAAACAGGAGTATGCTCCAGTTGAAGTATTTTTGTTGTTGGCTAAGACATCTTTAAAAGGGGATTGTAGAAAAATGACAAACTGATAACATTTAAACAGCCAGTGACTCTTGAATTTAGTATCTCTTAACATTACTACACCAAAACTCTAAATAAAGACCTATGGATAGTCACCGTGAGAGCAAGGTCCTTGTGAATTCAGAGAACACGGTCACAGATGGAAGCAGATCATAAAGAGCTGCATCTTCAATTTCACCATGCTTCTCTAGACAGATTACAGAAACCACCCAGGAAACAAGAATCCAGAATATATTTCTACTCTGAAAGAGATAATTGACAATTGTAAGATTTGACTGAAGCTTAACAAACCCAAAACCAGACTCTGGCATACCTCTCGACGGTCCGGATTTTTGCAGAATGTCCAGATTTTTTACTCCTCTTTTTGCTCTGTTCCTAATAAAATTGTGTTTTTCCGGCAAATCATTAAGGACTGAAGTCAGAAAATAATGACAGAAATTTGAGTTTCAGAAAATTCATGATAATGCAAAACCTGTCATTCTATCTACTTGCTAAGTTTGTAAGAGCAATGTTTAAAACGTGTCGCTATTTTGGGGGCTTTGTCCCCCTATTATGTATGGCTTTGTCCAGATTTCTTGCAAAAAGAGGTTGAGAGGTATGAGTGACTCAGTTTACTATCAAAATGTCACCATACAAATAAATTCCCATTTGGAAAATCGAAGGGAAGAGTGAAAGTTAAAATGTACATCCACTCACAATGCTGAATCACGTGGAGAAATTTAGCAGATTCGACATTGTAGCCAAACAGACCAATTGATATCAAAATAGGAGCTCGGTAAGTGAAACTCCTATACCTCACATCACATTTTTGCAAGGGGGCAAGCCCCCCTGCACCCCTCCTGAGGCGGATGCACACCCACACCCCCTGCTAACTATCTATTCTAACTCTGAGATTGCACTACAGTGAGGAAAAGGATGAATGCACCAAGTCCCACGATCTCTGTGCAGTACTTTGATTTCATATCAGTGAATGCAAATTAGCATTCACTGATATGAACATTCAAACAAGGAGTGTTCAGCAACATGGACAATTTAACATCTGTCTTTCGATGATTCTTTTACGAGCATCTCCACTTAACTTTTTGATAGTAAACCGAGTGACTCTGTCATCATGTCTCTGAGCTCTGAGTAGAACTATTTATAGGCACACCCTGAATAGACACTAACCTGGCTAACAGGAAAAACAATGCTCCTACTTGAGAATGAACCTGTAAGCTACCCTAAAAATTATATACCAATAACTTGCCTTCTGACAATGTTTAAACTATACACTAGAATTCATGCTGACAGAGTTTATAGTCATTTAGAAGAAAACTCAAGTATGGCAAGAGAATAAAAGGGCAATACAAGAAAGTCATATAAAACAAAGGCTTGCTTGTTGTTAAATAAAATCATTTATTTATTTATTTGACATTTGTTGACCAGGAAGGACCGACTGTGTTGGAAATTCATTTTCAGTGGAGGCCCAGGGAGAAAAGCTCCACAAAGTATAACAATGAAAATACAAATAGAAGTAGAAAATAGAAACAAGTTATACAAAATTGAAAAATAATGACACCACAATAAAAACATCTTACAAATTAGATATGCACTAATAGTTACAGTTCAAAGGAAGTGTAGTTTACATATTATGGGTGAACTTAAAGGCATAATGCCAGATGAAAATTCTCTCAGCAGTATCAAATCAAGGAGTACAAGAATTAGGGTGCACACAGTCATAGTGGAGAACTCCAGAAAGGGGAAGAATCTAAGTATGGCATGGAGTGACTACAAAAAAAGCATTTGACAGTATCCCACATTCATGGATAAAAGAGTGCTTAAAAAAGGTATGAGATACACCCTACACTAATAAACTACATCACAGTGACCATGAACCACTTTGCAGTTAAGCCATGATAAGGGACAAATTATTATTCCAGGAATAAAAATCCAAAGGGGTATATTCCAGGGTGACTCTCTGTCACTGCTGCTCTTTTGCCTTGCCATTAACCCATTAAGCTATCTGCTTAACAGATTAGGTCATGGCTATAATTTGGCTCCTATAAAAAACAAATTGTAAAGACTTCTCATCTTCTCTTTGTTGATGGTTTAAAATTGTATAGCTCATCAGATGAGGAACTGAAAGCACAACTGCAAGTAACATTTTGAGAAGATATTACAATGTCAATTGGTCTAAATGTGCAAAAGCAACCTTTAAAGCAGGAAAGCTGCAGCACCAAAAATATCAGTTTGGAACAAGAATGGGATATAAAAGAATTTAAGCAAGAGGGAGCATATAAATATTTGGGAACTGGTGAAGGATCAGCAATAAAACACAAACAAATACGAATAAAACTTAGTAAGGAATATTTTATATGACTTAAATTAATCCTGAAAACATATTGACATCTAGGAACAAAATTCAAGCTATAAACCAATTTGATCTTTCTGTCCTAACTTACAGTTTTGGAGTGACTGACTGGCCCCAAAAGGTGTTGGATAGATTAGACAGGAAAACAAGAAGAATGCTTCATGCTCATCAAATGATTTATAAAAATCAGTGCATACCAAGATTATATATTCCCCATTCTGAAGGAGGTATGGGCCTCCTTGAAACATCTTCTTCTTCTTCTTTTGGCTGCTCCTGTTAGGGGTCGCCACAGCGGAGCAACTGTTTCCATTTCTTCCTGTCCTCTGCATCTTGCTCTGTCACACCAACCACCTGCATGTCCTCTCTCACTACATCCATAAACCTTATCTTAGGCCTTCCTCTTTTCCTGTAACCTGGCAGCTTCATCCTTAGCATCTTTTTCCCAATATACTCTGCATCCCTCCTCAGCACATGTCCAAACCAATGTAATCTTGCCTCTCTGGCTTTGTCTCCAAACCTTCCAACCTGGGCTGACCCTCTAATATACTTATTCCTAATCCTGTCCATCCTCATCACACCCAGTGCAAATCTTAACATCTTCAACTCTGTCATGTCAAGCTCTGACTACTGCCTTTTTGTCAATGCCACTGTCTCCAACCCATATAACATAGCTGGGGCCTCCTTGAAACTGATTACATGTATAAATCTGCAATCGTGGGACTACATAGATATCTGCTGACCTCACAAGATCCAAGCATAGTGAACGTTTTGAAACATGAAGAGAATAAATCTAACAGGACATCTTAGTCTAGCAAAAGCATATGTGTGTCAAGCGGGAATGGAAATCAGACCACAAGTAGATAAAAGTCAGGCAGCAACTGAATGTGCCAAAAAAAAAAAAAGAATGAATATAAGGTGAAGGATCAGATGAGAAAACAAAAAATGTGTAAAATGCATAAATATAGTTGCAAGTATAGAAAACTCCTGGAAGAACCTCATGCTGATCAGGAATGAATGCAGGAATGGTTAAGGAAAAGTGAATTCAAACCCAGTGATGAAAGGTTAACATTCACAGCCCAAAATAATAGGCTACGTACGCTTTGATATACAAAGTCTGAATATGTGGGGGAAACAGACAAATGTAGGTTTTGTAAAACAGAATCAGAAACAGTCACACACCTCGTTGCTGGTTGTGACATAATAATGCCAGAAGGACTATATACCGAAAGGCATAATGATGTGGTAAGACTGTTGCAATGGGGATTGTGCAAACACTATAATACTGAAGTGGCTGAAAAACACTGGAAACATTAGCCACAGAGCATCATAGAAAATTATGATGTCTACATTACATGGGATCATCCATTACCAGCAGTTTAAAACATAGATGCGAGAAATCCAGATATAATGGTCCATTAAAAGAAGACAAAAGTAGCATTGATCATTGAAATTGCTACACCCAGTCACCACAGTGTCTTGTATACAACGAGACACAAAGCCATAACATATCAGGATCTGCAGGCAGAAATGAGAGCAATGTGAAAGAAAGATACCCAGTCAGTTCCAATAGTAGTAGGACCAATGGGTCTTATAAAAAAGAATGTACAATCGTATTTAGATATGTTACCAATACATGTAATTCCATACGAATGGCAGAAAGAGTCATTACTGGACACATTGCAGGTGCTGTGAAGAGCACTTTTGGCTAACATCAAAGACTGAAACAATATTAATTTCATGAACTTTAATCATACTTTGATTTAGAAATGGAAACCCAAAAAACTTGGTGAAATTAAAAAAATAGAATGAGATAGTTGCTTTCTACATATTTGAGTTTGAACATGGCACATAGTACCTTAATCATTAACTAGTTCATACAATTCAGTTCCAGAAATATTCCCTGTGCTTTCTCCTAGTAGCCTGGTGCACTTGAGAATTCTGAGGCAGTGTAGCAACTGCCTCATGTACACAGACAACCCTCTCCTCTTACGTCCCAATACTCACACTGGTGACAGATGCACTTATATCACCAAATTGGAAGCTATGCATTTCCAGCCAAGCCCAGACTAGCTGGGCAAGAGGAGAAAGTCAACCCCTGCACCACACCACATGGAACACATAGCGCTCCAGAACACCCACCATCTCAGCTCCCACATAAAAACACAAACCACACACCCACCTTTGCAGAGGCTCTCAATAGAAATTTACCCAAACCACAGAGACCTCCAAGAGAGAAATGCATTTGACCACCACAACACAGCACAAACCACAGGAGACATAGCTCACCTCCACAGTGTGCCCCTCAACCTAAGCCCCTAAGGCTAAACACTTTGCCCAATACAATAATCATAGGTGACTCAATAGTGAGGCACACAGATGTCTCACTCACTAGGTTGAATAAGGAGAAGGTTAACAGTCAACTGCATCAGGTGCCAGAATCTGACACATAACATATGCACTCAGATCACTCCACAACAAGTACAAGTATGACTCTGTCACTGTCCATGTGGGTGCGAATGACTTGAGATGCACCTCCCTGGACTACATGAAAAGAGGCATGGAGGAGCTCTCAGATTGTGGCCAGGCAGGTATGGCCCTAGCCCTGAGGAACATCCTACCATCACTCAGAATGATACTACAGTACAAGCAGAAAATGATTGACTTCAACAATTGGCAAAGTTTCTGGTGTCATTCTAAGGGGATCCAGTATCTGTCTGCTTGGGATGACATGATTGACAGACCTTGATGCTTTGCCAGAGATGGCCTGTATCTATCACCCCTGGGCTTCCGAGTACTGGCTAAGCTCTTGCCACCCCTATAATGTCTTTTTTAGGCAGTGTTCCAAAGACCAAATTACCACCGTAAATGCTATAAATAAATGCAATCCGAGGGTCATGCTGCTCAATGCTAGAAGTCTAAATCTCAAGATGCACTCACTTGAAGCACTCCTCAAAATGGAGAACATTGAAATTTGTGCTGTAACAGAGACCTGGTTTAAAGCAGCAGAAAACACACCTGCGCTACCAGGCTATAACTCATTCCACATCTTTCACCCCAAAACATGGACTGAAGCTCCAAAGGTGGTGGTGTCTCCATATCCATAAAGAATATGCACACTTCCAGCCTAGTAGCCCAGCTTAACGCATCTGAGATACTTCAGGTACAACTAACATTGGGTAAGATGGCGATCCAGGTCATAGCCTGCTATATGTCCCCAACCATGTCCTTAGGCTCTCACTACATGTTCCTAAGAACCCTGGAATCTATCAAGGTCCAACCCAACATTCTCATACTAGGAGACTTCAACTACCACTCCATCAACTGGCAAAACTACTCAAGCACCAACACACTGGCCCGACGCTTTCTGGAACTCATCAATTCCAATGCCCTGGACCAGCTCATTCTGACCCCCACTAGAGGAAGCAACATCCTTGACCTGGTTATTATTAACATGGGTGACCATTGCTCCACACCAATATCCAATCCCTTCCTGGTCAGATCCAACCATAAACTAATCACCATGGAAATCCCCATCTCACCCACACCCGCTGCAAAGGTACCTACCTTGAAAAACTTCTCCAAAGCTGACTTTGAGCTCCTTAAAACAGAGGTGGCTAACTTTACGGCACCCATGCCAATGGAAAATAGCTGCATGACTGATGAATCATACATCAATGCACTGTATGAACATGTACATAAATGCATGGAACTAGCCATACCAAACAGAACCAATACACTCTCCTCCAAAAAAAGGAAGCCAATCTGGTTGTCCCTTGCCATTAATAAACTCTATAACAGAAGGAAGAAACTGTTGCAAAAAATGTGAAGTTCCAAGACTAGAAAAATTCCCTTATTAGCCTCAACAAAGTTGAGATCCCTCATTAAATTCTCCAAAGCCAGCTATGAAGGCAGAATTGCGGCAGAAAGTAAAATCACAAAGCCTTCTATAGTTATATCAAGAACCTCCACGGCAATATCCAGATTTGCTCTGAGTTACTACACAATGGTACCTCCTATACTGAGCCAACAGATATTGCCAGCATACTGGCCGACAGAGTCAGTGTCAACTTTACTCCTCTCTCCCCCCTAAAGGACCATTCACAATATCAGAAGAATGCCAGGCACCCTGCATTACTGCAGCACAGGTTAAAGCTGCATTATCCAAGGCTAAGAATACAGCTTCCATGGGACCTGATAATATCCCTGGATGTGTTCTACATGAA
Source organism: Protopterus annectens (assembly GCF_019279795.1). Lineage (NCBI taxonomy): Eukaryota > Metazoa > Chordata > Ceratodontiformes > Protopteridae > Protopterus > Protopterus annectens. Next base: position 1,123,714,034 of record NC_056743.1, read on the forward strand.
CTACAAAGCGAACTGGCACCACATCTGTGTGTCCTGTTCAGTCACAGCCTCACCTCAGACTTTCTCCCTACCGAATGGCGCACTGCAACAGTCATCCCTCTCTATAAAGGGGGAGTGACTACAGACCCTGGGAATTATCACCCCATTAGCCTGATGAGTCTATGGAGTGCATCATCGTGGACTTGATTAACAAATATATAAGAAATCTCCAAACTCTAGACCCCACGCAATTTGGCTTTGTGAAAGGGAGATCATGCCTGCTCAACCTGTTTGACTTCTTTGAGTCAGTTACCAGGGATGTGGATGAAGGTAAGGCAGTGCATACAGCCTACCTTGATCTGACCAAGGCCTTTGATACCATTCCTCACTCAGGAATTATTGGTAAACTTACCAAACTAGGCATCAACCCCTATATCACTAGGTGGGTTGCAAATTGGCTCACAGATAGAACACACAGTGTGACAGTAGCAGACTCCAAGTCAGACTGTTGCCCAGTCATGAGTGGAGTACCAAAGGGATTGGTCCTGGGTCCTCTCCTGTTTGGCATCTACTTCTCAGAAGTCCAGGGCAACACAAAGGGACTCTGGCTGACCAAGTTCACAGACAACTGCAAGCTGGGAGCCATTATTAACTCCCCAAGTGATGCAGATATCCTACAGAAAGGCCTCACTGAGACCAGTGACTGGTGTTGAAACCATGGCCTTAAGCTCAATGCCAAAAAAGTGTCATCATCCCCTTTGGAAAAACTCAGTTCCCACAAATTACCACATTGATGGGAACCCACTGAACACTGAAGACATTATAAGAGATCTGGGGATGTAGGTTGACAGCAACCTCTCCTTTGACCACCACATTGCCACTGTGGTCAGAAAGTCCTTGTGTGTGGCACATCTCATTACCAAGGGTTTTGCATCCAGGAAGCAAGATGTCATCATCTCTCTCTACTCTTCCCTCATTAGACCAATCATTGAGTATAATGCCCCATTTGGCATGTACCTCACTAGGCACCTGCAACAGCTGGAGAGGCCACAGAAGTACCTCATGAAGAGGATCATAGGCATTAAACACATGTCCTACATGGTCAGACTCAAAAGACTCCAGCTATTCTCAGTCTCATATCACTTACTTAGAGGTGATTTCTGCTTGACTTACAAAGCCACATCTGACCCAGCTCTGTTAGAAATGCTACATATAAAAAAATCCCAATCCCTCCACACCACACGCTCCAGAGACCTCAACCTCATTACCACAATCAATAGAACAAGCTGGAGGAACAGGTTAATAACGCAGAGACTGCCCATGCTATGGAATAGACTTACCATACATGTCAAGCAGAGCACCTCTCTGACCCTCTTCAAAAGAAATCTTGATGAGTGGATGGGTAATAGAAAATTCACCCCGGGGATCACTCCAGTGGCTCTACTTGATAGAGGCCCTAGGAACTAACATTGGGCAGCACGATGCCAGGGCACTTCTATGGGCTAGGCTTGTAAAGGCTCCAGGGCCATTAGCATTAGCCTAGTACACACCTATGAACACCAATATATGCAAACAATGATAAGAAATAGTAATTTGTTCATTGCTAGGTAAGTTATCATGTTCCACCTCAGAGATTAGTCAATGGAAATAGAAAATCATTTAGCAATGATGTAATTAGAGATAAGGCAATGAACTTTAATGAATAAGACCATGGTGGTATACAGTCCTTGAAGCAGTGTGCCCCTAGAAAGAAATAGTCAAACATTAACAGAAATAATGTCAAAAATAAAAGCCAGTCAATCATGGATGTGACTGAAAATGGCATTCAGCAGGGATCTGAGGGCAAAAGATAACATGCATAATGTTTTGGCTACAGTCCACATCGCTGTGTGGTTGATCAGAACCCACATTTACCCTTTTCTTCTGTTTTATATGTTGCCTGCCATAGAAGGACCCAACAAGGAGCATGGCAGTGGGAGACCATATTTCATAATTAAAGTGATCAGGGAGATCATTTACTGAGGCTGAATGTTCAGACAGAATGTAGAGAGTAACAGGGTATCAAATGGAAGACAAAGCAATGCAAAAAGTGCAATGAACCTGGAGGAATGGCAGTGTTTTTGTAAGGGGGCATCATTCAAGGCTGCATAAAGTCAAGTCGAAGGCAGAAGACCAATGAAAATGACAACTACAGTGTAGGAGATTAAGCATAAATGGTACTAAATAACTCAGAAAATGGAAATGAATAAGAAGTTTCATTCTTATGTGGTGAGTAAAAGACAGGCTACTTCACGACTTGTGTTTGCTTTAAGGCAGTTCCAGGCCAGTCAGCTACAGAGCTAAGCGTCTTAAGAATTTTACATCATCCCAAGTAGTTGTAGCTATTTTTTTAAAATTGCGGCTGCTTTATTTTCCAATACATTCAACGGTAAAGATATGAAGATTTTTTTATTTCTTGTTCTAAATTCATTTTAACAGTCAGAATCTGCTTTAGCTAAGGTCTTTAAGCCTGCATTAGTAATTCCAATAAATTGTTGCTCTGCATTTTTCCATTTAAGTGGGCTAACTGTTTTTATTAAACCTTAGTTCCTTTCTTATGTAGTGAGAGTCAGGCTATAGTTCCATACTTGTGTTTGTGTTAAGGCAGTTCCAGGCTAGTCTAGCTAAGTGTCTAAGAATGTTTCCATCCTGCCATCCCATTCTAATTGTGCTCTTACACCCAACGAATCTGCTGTTGTCCACCCGAAATGATAATATGACAACATAATTCCTGCCTTCTCTTCATTTATTGTCTGCTGTATGTGCATAAAGTACCATTTGCAAAGTCTCTACTCTTATGCTATTTAAATACATTTGACCTCCCATTGTATTTCATAGTGCCAGAATACAGAATATCTACTAAGCCAGTCTGTGTTGCTCTTTAAAACTCAGTAGTTCTTGGGTTGTCTGTCCTTTCTACAAATGTGTCTTTTGTAACTCCTCCTGATCTCATCTAGAGGATCAGATTAAAAAGTTCCTCCCTTTGCTTGCTAAAGCTGATGGTGCCCTCTCATTCATATCATCCTACTACTTGCTTATTGCTGTATTTTCTTTACTCATCTAAATATCTAAGCACTGGATAACAAGGAAGGTCCATCTATCCATCCTCAACCCCTTTTCCCTTTTTGCACATGGGTTTGGGGTGTCACTTCTGCAGTGACATTTATCCTGAGCCAAGGTTTACACCACCAGGTGGCTAGCCCTGCTGTAATAGTTCATTCACACCACTCACTCGCATACACACTCTCACCTATGGCCAATTTAGAGTGTCCAGTCCACCTACTGCATGCCTTTGGAATGTAGGAGGAAACCAGAGCACCCGAAAGAGACCCATGTGAGTGCAAGAAGAACATGCAGACTCCACACAGAAGGCATCCCAGCCGAGAATCAAACCAGAGAACATCTTGCTGTGAGGTGACAATCCTAACCGCTGCACCACAACAGCCACCCTCTGGACAACAAGGAAGGTCTGCCTGATCTTTTCACCTCTGTTGCTAGCCCTTTGTACTAGGTCTCCTACAACAGTATACATGCTGTCTTATTCCTACTGATTCCTACTGTATTTAAGAGGTGCAAATATTTAATTAATCTGGAAGCTTCCCTCTCACTTATAAACATTCTTAGTGAGCTTCATATACCTGCACCACAATCCTTCTGTAATCAAAATGTGTTATCTTAACCTGTAAAACAATCAGTTCTAAAGCCTCTTAGAAATAAGACTGCGTCAACAAAAATTAAGCCATCTATCCACCTCATGCATACCTCCCATAGAGAGTCACCCTGAGCAAAAACCTTCCTATTTTGTCACACTGAACCACAGTAGAAATAAAACCATTTTAGTGATATGTCAGTATTGTCACTCACAAGGCTGAACAAGGAAATGTTTACAGTGATTTATCCTTTATATCCAGAGAGACATGTCAAAACTTTCCATGCATGTTAGAAATGCAGGCAAGACACTAGTCCTAAGAAGACTTTTTCATTCACCTAGAATGATGCCTAGATAAAAAGGAAAGACAATTGGCTTTGATGGTTGATTAAATAGATAGTGCTATTCCAGGGGGGTCCAGTATGTGCCATCATGGAAAATGTTGACTAACAACCCAGCTTGTTTTGCTAAGAATGGCCTACATCTCTCATTGCAAGGCTTTCTCATACTGTTTAAAGCCTTTATTGCCACCCTAGTTCCTTTTTAAATATAAATCAGTTGATGGACACTCCAATGTATCCAACATATCAGTCCCACAATCAAATCACATTAAGGTTGTTCACTTTAATGATAGGAGTGTAAATAGTAAATTGCTTGATCTTGAGACATTCCTGCATTTGGAAAACATTCATGACTGTGTAGTTACTTTAAATGTAAATAGAGCATTTCCTCTGTGCCAGGTTTTTGCATCTTTTTTGCCTTCAGGCTCAAGGGCAACTATGGTAAAGTCTCCATTTTGGTCAAGGAACATATTACCTCCAGGTAGATCCCTAGGGATTCACAAACTGAACTCAATGAACTACTGGTGACTCTAGGTATGACTAATTATCACCGAACGGCATTGTTACAGAACACAGTCATTCTCCCACAATGACCATATATGATTCCTTAGAGTTCTAAATCATCTCCCTATTACCAAAGTCCCCCTTATTTTGGGTGACTTCAACTAACTTTCAATAAAATGGGACATCTTTACCCCAATGCAGGATAAGCCCAAAAGGGTACTTGCGTATTATTGCAACCACATTCTAAAATACATCTCACTTTTCCATAACTTTGCAGAATGTGCTGATGTTTACCTCATAATTTTCGGGTTGTTCCCTAATAGTGTTTTGTTTTCTGGCAGTTGTTGAGGATTGAAGTCCTCAATTTTTTGGGGTGTTCCCTAATAAAATGTTTGGTTTTCTGGCAATCATTGAGGATTGAAGTGCCTAAGTAATGACATTCCTTTAAATGTAGACTTCCTATCATTCAAGAAAATGCATGCTAACACAAACAGTGTTATTGTAGCAGCTTTCCAAGTTTATATCAGCAATGTCTAAAAATCTGTGCCTGTTTTTTCTTTTATCTGCCATGTTCCCCACTATTATGTTTTGTTTTTGGGCAGATGTGTGAAACTCAGAGGTTTGGAGGTATGTATAACAGTGTTAGAAAGATACTGTGGTTCATCAGAAACAGAAACTATTCTTGATGTAGCTCGTTAAACGTCTACCTCCTGGCATTACCATTCAAGAGTCTACCAGCATCTTTCTTTCTTGTTTTAACACATATTTTTTTTCTTTTATAAACAACCTTGAAGAACACGAGGAGTTACAGCAATTAAAACGCTGCCGTGATCAAATGGCGCTACATAAGAAGTGGAAGAAAAAGTTAACTGAAAGCACAGTTGAATATCAGCAGGGGTTTCTGTCAGAAAAATAAAGATCATACAGTGTGACTTGCATGCTGAGTTGCATAACATTTTAAAACATCAATATCCATATACTTTGTGTTTTAAACATTACATCCTAAAAAGGTGGATGTTCTTTCCCAAGGGAAATGACAGCTTGATGGGCTGCCACAATACATCGTCTGCAAGTCATTTAAAATGTGGTTGCGATAATACGTAAGTACCTCCAAAAGTTCCCAAACTTAATAAACAGAAATCTCCTTGAGTTTTACAAATATGGCCACCTGTTGCACCACTTCTCTTGTATCTACGTACCCAGTAAAATCCATAATCTTGTGGCCTTATCTTATAAACTCCTAAAACACCTAGAGCAAATTTATTTAAGGACTACAAGCATGCCAACTGCAACTGAGCATGTGACAAAATCTCGAAATTCTTTTATGACTGCACATCCCCTGTCCTTATTACAGCAGCTAGCTTCAATAAATTCTAGAACCATTTAAGAAAAGGTATAGGACTAGCAGTCCCTACTAGTATCAAATATGTGAAAATTCAAAAACAAACCATCCTGTTTTTACAGTAGTACATTTGCCTTTGTGAGCCCTAGTGGTTTTGGTTGTGCAATTTGGATGTCTACAAGAAAATAACTTCCAGTTGTCTTGTAAACTCTACTTTTATGTACAACTTTAATACTGAAAAAAAAATAAAAACAATATGAAAAGTGTAAAGGAAAGGTAATGATTTCTGATACTAGACGTACTTGCCAAAAACAACACAATAGCCATAAAAAATCGGTTTCCACTGTGGATGAACTTACTGGAGAGGTCACAAAATGCTGTTTTTATTCAAACACAAAACATCATTGAAGTGTATGCTGAACTACATTAAGAAGCAATGACAGATGATGGTATTAATTTTGGGCTTGTTTATGGTATAGACTATTCAATTGTATTAATTCAAGATTTTTCTTTATTCACTCTGCAGCAACCTATCATATTCACTTCAGGTCATGTTGTGTACCAGTGCCAGACAGAATTTTTGCCATGTTCTGGATACCAGCACAATAAAAGTAGATAATGGTTTTTCTTTAATGGTTGTCTAATGGAAGATGACGAGTCCATACTATGAGTCCCGCAAATCTGAAAATGTAAATATGGTTAGCATTTTAAAACACCAGACTTTGAAGCCTTGACTAAAAACATGTTTTCAGGGCACCCAGTCCGATATGGGGGACTGCACCTTCCATGCCTGCTACTTATATGTAGTAACTCCAAAAATCACTGTACCTCAGAAAATGGGGAATTCTCCAAAATTCAGCATTTTAGTTTTGGTTCATATGTCCTTTAATTGCACTTACATTTTTGAAGTTATTGGACTTGTGATATGGAGCCTCAAAAAAACAGTGGGGACCCTACATTAAATAGTTTCCACTTCAGACAACATGAAGAACATAGTTAGAAACATCAAAAAGTGACCTCATATTGGTCACAAGCTATTTGTACAGTGGAAGGAGTTAGAGTCCACATAACTAAAGCTAATAAGATGACCCAAGATCAGAATTATCACTTCTAAACATCAGATAAACATAAGCTAAGCTGACATCAATGTTCCATATATTATACAGTAGAGGCCACACCCGAAACCTTAAAATTTAAACAGGAATATAGGAAAAATATTGTTTGTTATTGATCCCAGAGGTTTGTTAAATGAGAGTGCAAAAAGAGAGAGAATTTGAATAAAAGCAACACAAAGATATATAATGATATTAACAGACAAACAAAATGCACTCCAGAACATACCTCCCAAACTCTTAGCACAAGAATAAATCGAAAAACAATACAGGGCAAAGGTTAAAAAAAAAAAAAAAACGGGGACAAATTTTAAATATTGCTTTTATAAACTTAGAAAGCTGCTAGAATAAAATGTTTTGTGTTAACATGCATTTTCTGAAGCATATGAAATATGAAATGCGTCTGTCATTTAATGACTTCAGTTTTCAGTGATTGCCAGAAAACTACAATTCTTTTGACAAGTCAAAATATGAAGAAAATATCTGGACATTCTGCAAAAATCTGGACAGCTGAGAAGTATGCTGCAGAAGGGACCCTATGAAAAGTTGACACAAACCTTCCTGGAAACAAACTGGATTAGCCGAATTCCTGGATCAATGCACTCACCAAACCTGTGTACAGCTACATGAAAGAAGCATTTTGTTCAAGGTGTAAGCTGTCTCCCAGAACCCCTTTGTGAGGAGATTTGCCCTCATCACCCATTACACGTGAATTCTAACTCCATGGTTGCATAGCTGTTGGGAAAAGAAAAGAACTTTGCTAGTCAGACAAAACTAGTCT
>NC_056743.1:1123726780-1123736780 GCF_019279795.1 Protopterus annectens
ATCCACTGTTCATATATTCCAGTGTTTTTTAATGGAATCCTGAACAACACTCAGTCCTCTACCAAATGGTAGTATCACACCCAGTGGTCGCTTATTTATACGGTTATTCGATTCTATCTCCTGATCTGAAATTTCTGAATAATAGGGTTTTGCTCTGTTTTGTCTTAAGGGGCCCATTTGCCTATAGACTCTATCAATTTCATCCTGTGTATATCCTCTAGTAGTAAGTCCTTCATTTAATTCAGCTAAGCCCAATTGATAATCATCTGTCATTGTAGAAAGACGTGAAATTCGCATAGCTTGGCCTTTGATGAAGTTATTAAAGATATGTGAATGATGCATGCTGTCTCTGTGGAGGAAGGATGCTCTATAACATGGTTTACGGTGTACTCTAGTATTAATCTCTTGATTAACTTTGAACACTGTAACATCTAAAAAATCAATACTGGTGGATGATAAATTCATGGTAAACTTTAAGAAAGAACTGTGGGAATTAAGATCATGATAAAAAGTGAAAAGTTCTTCCTGAGTCCCCTTCCACAGAAAAAAGAGATCATCCACAAACCTCTTATAGAAGTGGATGTGTGAATTTCGAATAATATAGGTGTCCTCAAAGGTCGCCATGACTAAGTTGGCATAGCTGTTAGCACAGCTAGTGCCCATGGCGACCCCTTTTACCTGTTTATAGCAGGTTTCACCATATAAGAAGATGTTGTTTTCAAGAACAATTTCCATTAGGAGTAACAGGTAGTCAATCTTACAAGTAGAAAACTGTGAATGATTAACTAAATATGATTGTAAAAAATGTATACCCTCACTATTTGGTATACAGGTAAACAATGAGTTCACATCCATAGTAACAAAAATAATGTTACTGATTCCAAATGGATCAAGTGTTAAAGTGCTAATATATAGTTCCCTCAAAAACTGTTCCGTGTCCTGCAAGATACAGTTGGATGACCTAACAACATCTTTCAATTCTTGATCAAGAAATATAGATATTGGCTCAGTGAGCCATCCTGAACCTGCAACTATAGGTCTAAGGTCAGGTTTCAATAGATTTTTATGAATCTTGGGGAGCCCTGAAATAGTCGGGATCAATGGGTGTTGTACTTGCATGAATTTAAAGATGTCCTCTGTCATACATCCTGTCTGTTTACACTCCAAGAGAGTCCTATCTATACTCTCTTTCATATTAAACACGCAATCAGTGGATACTATTTCATAAGCGTCTGTACTCAACATACTAGTCATTGTTAAATGATAGTAACAGGTATCTAATACTACAATTGGGCCCCCTTTGTCAGCGGGCCTGATGGTTATCTCACTGTTATTTCTGAGACTTTGTAGCGCTTCAATTTGTGACTTGGTTAGATTACTATCCAAGTCATTAAAGCATACACTATTGCTGTTATATAAATCTTTCTCTACTGCTTTAATAAATATATCAACATGGTTATTCATTGGTGGCATATATGTACTCTTTTTTCTAGTGAGTAAATTGACATTAGAAGAAAGATTGACATTGTCATTACTATCATGAAAAAACAACTTCAAACACACATTCCTTGCAAAGACTCTCAATGCTATAATAAGCTGACTCAAGTCAATGCTTGTAGTGGGAATGAAGGACGTACCTTTGTTCAACAACTCAATCTCAGAAGTAGACAATGAGTAATCTGAGATGTTACATACAAGAGACTTCAACCCCAAAAAGTCTGAAGTGTTTGCTGGTACCCCATCTGAGGATCTTTCCTCTTGGCTCCTCTGAGGTTGTCGTTTTCCAAAGATCTCTTTCTGTTCAGTCTTATAGGAAAAGGAGCCTCAGTGGGGTTATGGGCCTCAACTCTCTCGAGTTGTATTTTTCTTCTAACAGCCCCTGCCAGGGTAGTACTATTAATGGATGGACGTGAGTTGTCTAATGATGTCACATTTCCAACCACCCCCTCACTCGGAGTGGTATATAATGATGAAGCATGGCTTTCCACTGGTGAACTGATAGCTTCATTGGCTGCCGCTGATATAACCTCTGTGCTGGGGAGGGTAGGCATGTTGTCATCATTATTCCCTACCACAACGGACTGTAGGCCCTCTCCGATAATGGACTGAGTTGGAATTCCGTTAACCGGAAGCATACTGGTGGAAGGCTTTCCTTTACCGGTTAAATTACTTGTAGGCAAGTCTCTGGTCAAGGTAGCTTCTGGTCTTCTTCCTTGAACCCGAGGCTCCCTCCTCTCAGACATCGTTTTGGGCCAAACAAACACATTTTGTTCGGCAAAGTCCTTCAAATCCCGGCTCAGTTTTTTACGTTTCTTGTTTAGCAAGTTATTTTCATATCGACCAACCCGGTCAAGAAGTTCATGTATATATAAATCGGTGGGGCCATCACCCAAGGCTGTTAATAACTGTTCTTGACAGCTGTTAATGTTCGTTTTACATTCAGCCTCAATTGGGAGAAAGAAATCAATTAATAATTGCATGTAGGCCCGGCTGGCATTAAGATTAATTTGTTGCCACTTATGTAGTAAGGCTGGATATAAGCTCCCATATGTGGGCATATTGAGGATACGTAAGCCCCTCGGTATAATGCCCTTAGCAAGACTAGCCTCCATGTGGTATCTTTGAGCCTGGAGGCGTTTAAACTTATATAGTTCATTCTCCATGTCTCTCTTAATCGACTTCACTAACGCTTCATCAATCAATGCATGTTCTGTGTTGCCGAGCTGCAAATGGCCGTCAAAGTTAACCAACGGATTGCCATTCTCTTCTATTAGATTCATAAGTCTGGTACCAAATAAGTTTAAATTGTCAGTCCCATTAGACCGGCTCTCCGCTCCTTCCATTCCCAAAAGTACAAGCAAATGTAAACCACCCTAACGTAAACAAAAACAAAGTTCAATTGTAATAATCACCCCAGGAGCAGAGCCGAAGAAGTAAAGCAATAAACACAGGCCGTCCTCTGTGAAGCTTCATTAGCTGAAAAAAGTTAAGCTAGGTCCACAATAATGCGCCAATGTGTAGTAAAACACCATTCAGTGCGGAAGATCCTCTTTATAGTTTCATCAGTCAAACAGAGCAAGACTTAATCCACAATGGTACATCAACTGGAACAAACACAAACCATTCGGTACTATGCTAAAAAGTATAAAATTTATTAGAACAATGTGAGCGCTTTCGCGGGCATCACACCCGCTTCATCAGACAAACTTAAATTTTTTAAAAACGTCATTTAAAAAGCATTTCAAATTAAACCACAATCCAATACAGAGACAGTCGCCTACCCACATGACTTTACCGTAAAGTTTTATTGTTACCTATAGTTGCATTGTGTTTATCATCTGCATACAGGTATGTAGTCTCATTCAGTATTCATGTAGATACATATCCAGATATGCATACTAATCATACTTGCACACTGGCAGTCACCATTCACTTTTTATTATTTAGTTCTTAGTTCTCATTTTTTAGTTATGTTTTCAGTTATTGTAGTTATTATCAGTACTTTTATATTATTATGTAATTTATAGTGCTTTAGGTATGACATTCTTGATATTATCAATTGAATGTATTGAGCTTACATCTATGAATGAGTAGCAGTCTGTCAGTCTTTTATGATGCTAGAGTGTAATTTACACAATTGTCATTTTAACTAAATTACTGATGTAATGGTATTTTTACTCAAATGGATTAACGTAACAGTTGTGCCTATATTATTGTTTATCAATATGAGTGCTTAGTATTTTGCCAGTTGTTGGTTTTTATTTTTATCCTTTTAATGTCGCAACTTATATTTACTTTTAGTTGCGTGATTTGACGCAAACAGCGTCCATCGTGCTGTGTTTGTGTTTGGTAACAAAAGGATATTGCTTTAAAAGACAGCGTCGTCTTTGAACACCTTTACGGTAAAGTCATGTGGGTAGGCGGCTGTCTCTGTATTGGATTGTGGTTTAATTTGAAATGCTTTTTAAATGACGTTTTTAAAAAATTTAAGTTTGTCTGATGAAGCGGGTGTGATGCCCACGAAAGCGCTCACATTGTTCTAATAAATTTTATACTTTTTAGCATAGTTCCGAATGGTTTGTGTTTGTTCCAGTTGATGTACCATTGTGGATTAAGTCTTGCTCTGTTTGACTGACGAAACTATAAAGAGGATCTTCCACACCGAATGGTGTTTTACTACACGTTGGCGCATTATTGTGGACCTAGCTTAACTTTTTTCAGCTAACGAAGCTTCACAGAGGACGGCCTGTGTTTATTGCTTTACTTCTTCGGCTCTGCTCCTGGGGTGATTATTACAATTGAACTTTGTTTTTGTTTACGTTAGGGTGGTTTACATTTGCTTGTACTTTTGGGAATGGAAGGAGCGGAGAGCCGGTCTAATGGGACTGACAATTTAAACTTATTTGGTACCAGACTTATGAATCTAATAGAAGAGAATGGCAATCCGTTGGTTAACTTTGACGGCCATTTGCAGCTCGGCAACACAGAACATGCATTGATTGATGAAGCGTTAGCGAAGTCGATTAAGAGAGACATGGAGAATGAACTATATAAGTTTAAACGCCTCCAGGCTCAAAGATACCACATGGAGGCTAGTCTTGCTAAGGGCATTATACCGAGGGGCTTACGTATCCTCAATATGCCCACATATGGGAGCTTATATCCAGCCTTACTACATAAGTGGCAACAAATTAATCTTAATGCCAGCCGGGCCTACATGCAATTATTAATTGATTTCTTTCGCCCAATTGAGGCTGAATGTAAAACCAACATTAACAGCTGTCAAGAACAGTTATTAACAGCCTTGGGTGATGGCCCCACCGATTTATATATACATGAACTTCTTGACCGGGTTGGTCGATTTGAAAATAACTTGCTAAACAACAAACGTAAAAAACTGAGCCGGGATTTGAAGGACTTTGCCGAACAAAATGTGTTTGTTTGGCCCAAAACGATGTCTGAGAGGAGGGAGCCTCGGGTTCAAGGAAGAAGACCAGAAGCTACCTTGACCAGAGACTTGCCTACAAGTAATTTAACCGGTAAAGGAAAGCCTTCCACCAGTATGCTTCCGGTTAACGGAATTCCAACTCAGTCTATTATCGGAGAGGGCCTACAGTCCGTTGTGGTAGGGAATAATGATGACAACATGCCTACCCTCCCCAGCACAGAGGTTATATCAGCGGCAGCCAATGAAGCTATCAGTTCACCAGTGGAAAGCCATGCTTCATCATTATATACCACTCCGAGTGAGGGGGTGGTTGGAAATGTGACATCATTAGACAACTCACGTCCATCCATTAATAGTACTACCCTGGCAGGGGCTGTTAGAAGAAAAATACAACTCGAGAGAGTTGAGGCCCATAACCCCACTGAGGCTCCTTTTCCTATAAGACTGAACAGAAAGAGATCTTTGGAAAACGACAACCTCAGAGGAGCCAAGAGGAAAGATCCTCAGATGGGGTACCAGCAAACACTTCAGACTTTTTGGGGTTGAAGTCTCTTGTATGTAACATCTCAGATTACTCATTGTCTACTTCTGAGACTGAGTTGTTGAACAAAGGTACGTCCTTCATTCCCACTACAAGCATTGACTTGAGTCAGCTTATTATAGCATTGAGAGTCTTTGCAAGGAATGTGTGTTTGAAGTTGTTTTTTCATGATAGTAATGACAATGTCAATCTTTCTTCTAATGTCAATTTGCTCACTAGAAAAAAGAGTACATATATGCCACCAATGAATAATAATGTTGATATATTTATTAAAGCTGTAGAGAAAGATCTATATAACAGCAATAGTTTATGCTTTAATGACTTGGATAGTAATCTAACCAAGTCACAAATTGAAGCGCTACAAAGTCTCAGAAATAACAGTGAGATAACCATCAGGCCCGCTGACAAAGGGGGCCCGATTGTAGTATTAGATACTTGTTACTATCATTTAACAATGACTAGTATGTTGAGTACAGACGCTTATGAAATAGTATCCACTGATTGCGTGTTTAATATGAAAGAGAGTATAGATAGGACTCTCTTGGAGTGTAAACAGACAGGATGTATGACAGAGGACATCTTTAAATTCATGCAAGTACAACACCCATTGATCCCGACTATTTCAGGGCTCCCCAAGATTCATAAAAATCTATTGAAACCTGACCTTAGACCTATAGTTGCAGGTTCAGGATGGCTCACTGAGCCAATATCTATATTTCTTGATCAAGAATTGAAAGATGTTGTTAGGTCATCCAACTGTATCTTGCAGGACACGGAACAGTTTTTGAGGGAACTATATATTAGCACTTTAACACTTGATCCATTTGGAATCAGTAACATTATTTTTGTTACTATGGATGTCAACTCATTGTTTACCTGTATACCAAATAGTGAGGGTATACATTTTTTACAATCATATTTAGTTAATCATTCACAGTTTTCTACTTGTAAGATTGACTACCTGTTACTCCTAATGGAAATTGTTCTTGAAAACAACATCTTTTTATATGGTGAAACCTGCTATAAACAGGTAAAAAGGGTCGCCATGGGCACTAGCTGTGCTAACAGCTATGCCAACTTAGTCATGGCGACCTTTGAGGACACCTATATTATTCGAAATTCACACATCCACTTCTATAAGAGGTTTGTGGATGATCTCTTTTTTCTGTGGAAGGGGACTCAGGAAGAACTTTTCACTTTTTATCATGATCTTAATTCCCACAGTTCTTTCTTAAAGTTTACCATGAATTTATCATCCACCAGTATTGATTTTTTAGATGTTACAGTGTTCAAAGTTAATCAAGAGATTAATACTAGAGTACACCGTAAACCATGTTATAGAGCATCCTTCCTCCACAGAGACAGCATGCATCATTCACATATCTTTAATAACATCATCAAAGGCCAAGCTATGCGAATTTCACGTCTTTCTACAATGACAGATGATTATCAATTGGGCTTAGCTGAATTAAATGAAGGACTTACTACTAGAGGATATACACAGGATGAAATTGATAGAGTCTATAGGCAAATGGGCCCCTTAAGACAAAACAGAGCAAAACCCTATTATTCAGAAATTTCAGATCAGGAGATAGAATCAAATAACCGTATAAATAAGCGACCACTGGGTGTGATACTACCATTTGGTAGAGGACTGAGTGTTGTTCAGGATTCCATTAAAAAACACTGGAATATATTAACAGTGGACAATCAGATATGTGAATTGGTAGGACAGGCTCCATCATTTATTTATAGCAATATGTATAACCTAAAGAAGTTATTATGTGGTGCTTCCACCCATACCCCAGAGCCCAAAACTGGATTGGAACGGACCAGTAAATGTGGTAAATGTCAGCAGTGCAAATTCATTGATGAGTCTCATTATTTTAGGCATCCCATTACGGGACATCTTTGGACCATCAATTGTAATAGTGATTGCAACACCAGAAATATCATATATGTGGCTCACTGCATGTGCTGTTTTTCCTTTTATGTAGGAAAAACTAACAGGACATTAAAGGAAAGAATAAGAGATCATGGATACTGTCTAGCCAGGAAACAAGAATATAGCGCGCTGGCTAAGCACACCATAAGGGAGGGGGAAGAGCATATCTTTTCATTTCAGGTTTTACAAGTTATACAGGAGGGCAAGAGAATAGGAGATATAGTAAATCTAACAGAACAGGCTGAACTGAAATGGATTTGCAGGTTAGCGGCCCATAGGGAGAAAGGCCTAAATGAGATATTATCTATCAAACCGTATTTAAAAGGTAGACCTATTAGATAGATAATAGGTTTATTTATTTTTTATTGTTACCTATAGTTGCATTGTGTTTATCATCTGCATACAGGTATGTAGTCTCATTCAGTATTCATGTAGATACTTATCCAGATATGCATACTAATCATACTTGCACACTGGCAGTCACCATTCACTTTTTATTATTTAGTTCTTAGTTCTCATTTTTTAGTTATGTTTTCAGTTATTGTAGTTATTATCAGTACTTTTATATTATTATGTAATTTATAGTGCTTTAGTTATGACATTCTTGATATTATCAATTGAATGTATTGAGCTTACATCTATGAATGAGTAGCAGTCTGTCAGTCTTTTATGTTGCTAGAGTGTAATTTACACAATTGTCATTTTAACTAAATTACTGATGTAATGGTATTTTTACTCAACTGGATTAACGTAACAGTTGTGCCTATATTATTGTTTATCAATATGAGTGCTTAGTATTTTGCCAGTTGTTGGTTTTTATTTTTATCCTTTTAATGTCGCAACTTATATTTACTTTTAGTTGCGTGATTTGACGCAAACAGCGTCCATCGTGCTGTGTTTGTGTTTGGTAACAAAAGGATATTGCTTTAAAAGACAGCGTCGTCTTTGAACACCTTTATGGTAAAGTCATGTGGGTAGGCGGCTGTCTCTGTATTGGATTGTGGTTTAATTTGAAATGCTTTTTAAATGACATTTTTAAAAAATTTAAGTTTGTCTGATGAAGCGGGTGTGATGCCCGCGAAAGCGCTCACATTGTTCTAATAAATTTTATACTTTTTAGCATAGTACCGAATGGTTTGTGTTTGTTCCAGTTGATGTACCATTGTGGATTAAGTCTTGCTCTGTTTGACTGACGAAACTATAAAGAGGATCTTCCGCACCGAATGGTGTTTTACTACACGTTGGCGCATTATTGTGGACCTAGCTTAACTTTTTTCAGCTAACGAAGCTTCACAGAGGACGGCCTGTGTTTATTGCTTTACTTCTTCAGCTCTGCTCCTGGGGTGATTATTACAATATATATATATATATATATATATATATATATATATATATACATACATATATATATATATATATATATATATATGTGTGTGTGTGTGTGTATATATATATACATATATATATATATATATATATATATATATATATATATATATATATATATATATATACACACACACATATATATATATATATATATATATATATATATATATATATATATATATATATATATATATATATATATATATATATATATATATATATATATATATATATATATATATATATGTATATATATATATATATATATATATATATATATATATATATATATATATATATATATATATATATATACACATATATACATACATATATATATATCTGTATGGTTCCCCTTCACAAGATCGAATATATGAATACTCGAAATGCATAAGCCCGAGCCCAAAATCTCAAGTATTCATATACTCGAAATTGTGAAGGGGCACAAAAGGAAAGAAAAAACAATTTTCCTAACATTTTTGCAGGGGGGCTGCACCACCCTGCACCCCCACACCGCCTACTTAAATATACCGAGATCGCACTACAGCAAAGGAGATGGAAATGTACCATTACGCGCTATATGCATAAGCGCAAAATGGGACACTTTCCATGCCTCCGCTGAAGTGCGGTCATGAAACCTTAACATTAAGGATGGAACAGTACGGGGGGACCCAGCCCCCTACAAAAAGGTAAGTACAAACCTTAATCTAATTTTTTACACTTCCCGTTCACAATTTTGTTTTACTGAAACTCGAGATTTTGAACTCGATCTTATGAGTTTCGAGCTTTCAGTAATTCGATCTTGTGAAGGGTAACCATATATATATATATATACATTACATATGCATATATACATAAATATACATATATATATATATATATATATATATATATATATATATATATATATATATATGGTTTACTATTAAAATGTTGAAGTTTAGAATAAAAACAGTACTTAACAATGAATTGTTTCACCGAAAGTACACACAACCTAATGGCCCTAATGTCGAAAATCAGCTGTTAATACCGAAAATGTCGACAAAGACATTTTACTGCATTAACAACAATGCCACCCTTGCTGTAACTCCCTAACCCCTATACCTAACATCCTGTTTATGCAAGGGGGCAAGGCCCCCTGCACCCCTCTGTGGTGGGCTGCACCCCCCAGACTCTG